>NC_057806.1:236140954-236429097 GCF_018294505.1 Triticum aestivum
GAGCCAAAAACCTAATTCCACCGCCGCAACTTTCTGTATCCACGAGATCCCATCTTAGGGCATGTTCCGGAGCTCCGCCGGAAGAGGGCCGTCATCACGGAGGGCTTCTACATCATCCTAGCCCCTCCGATGAAGTGTGAGTAGTTTACCTCAGACCTTCGGGTCCATAGTTAGTAGCTAGATGGCTTCTTCTCTCTCTTTTAATCTCAATACAAAGTTCTCCCCCTCTCTCATGGAGATCTATTCATTGTAATATTCCTTTTGCGGTGTGTTTGTTGAGACGATGAATTGTGGGTTTATGATCAAGTCTATCTATGAATAATATTTGAATCTTCTTTGGATTCTTTTATGTATGATTGGTTATCTTTGCAAGGATCTTCGAATTATCCGTTTGGTTTGGCCAACTAGATTGGTAGTTCTTGTCATGGGAGAAGTGCTTAGCTTTGGGTTCGATCTTGCAGTGTCCTTTCCCAGTGACAGAAGGGGCAGCAAGGCACGTATTGCATCCTTGCCATCGAGGATAACAAGATGGGGTTTATTTCATATTGCATGAATTTATCTCTCTACATCATGTCATCTTGCTTAAGGCGTTACTCTGTTTTTAACTTAATACTCTAGATGCATGCTGGATAGCGGTCGATGAGTGGAGTAATAGTAGTAGATGCAGAATCGTTTCGGTCTACTTGTCACGGACGTGATGCCTATATACATGATCATGCCTAGATATTCTCATAATTATGCTCAATTCTATCAATTGCTCAACAGTAATTTGTTCACCCACCGTAGAATACTTATGCTCTTGAGAGAAGCCACTAGTGAAACCTATGACCCCGGGTCTATTCTCATCGTATCAATCTCCGTCACTTTAATATTGTTCCGCTATTTACTTTGCCTTTACTTTTTACTTTGCATCTTCATATCAAAAATACCAAAAATATTCTATCTATCAGATCTCACTCTCGTAAGTGACCGTGAAGGGCTTGACAACCCCTAATCGCGTTGATTGCGAGTAGCTATCGTTTTGTGCAGGTACGAGGGACTTGAGCGTGGCCTCCTACTGGATTGATACCTTGGTTCTCAAAAACTAAGGGAAATACTTACGCTACTCTGCTGCATCATCCCTTCCTCTTCGGGGAAAACCAACGCAAGCTCAAGACGTAGCGGGGATCATCCGTTTAACGAGCCGTAAGTGATCAAAAAAATACATAATAGTAAAGATATTCTACCTTACTTCCGAGGAAAATAACCGAAGCGTTTAGCTTGCATTTCGGATCTTAGCCCTTCTCAACAGAGCTCGTCTTCAGGGGACCTTCTTCCGGAGATGATGGAGAGCGGAATGCCTCCCCCGGACTCCCCTGCTCAAGAAGCGGGCGACCATGAAGTGTCGTCACGGAGGGCCTCTCCAGATCCAGTGAGGCCAGAAGATAATCCTATAGTCACCCGGCGTCCCCAGCATCCAGCTCTTGAAGAGAGCAAACAAAGGAGTTCGGCGCCATCTGGTATGCGGTCGGACGCACTGAGGGATCTGCTAAAGCGAGCGACCATCTTGGAAGAACACCGTACGTTGATGGGTACCGTGATGGGAAGTATTTCGTCTGCCGAAAGCGGGTTGCATGACGCCTTTATGAGTCTACTAACGGGCTTTGAGGTACATAAATTGATATACATTTGTGATAGTACCACACATTTTTAGGTGTGCCCTATGTAGATAGTAGCCCCTAAGACTCTGGTTGTTGCCGAGAGCAGCGGCAAACAGAGGATCGTAGTCCAGTGTAATAACTAGACTGCTTTTATGTGCAGGTGGTGGAAGCTCCGGTGGCTAGCCGGACTGATGAGTTTGCCGAACTAAAGCGGCAACTGGATGTGGCGGATGCCGACATGGAGCTTGTTAACAAGCGGCTTGACGAGGCACAGGGTAAGTGATGTTTTCTGGTGAATATCACATAGTAAGAGCAGCGTGATGCCAGTATCTTTAATATGTGTTGACTGCAGATGGAGCTGCCACCCGTGGAGACCCTTCGGGCGGAACTTGCCCGAGCCAAAGAACCAGCAAGGAGTAGTAATGCGGCTGCTTTGAAGGCGGCCGAAGAGTTAAGACCAAGAAGGCCGTGCATTGAGAGAGCAAAGAGCAGATGGACAAGATGGCAGTAAAGTTAAAAGACACTGTTGACCGTTGCCAGTTCCTTGAAGAAGAAAACCGAGCGAAGGCAATAGACCTCGAAAAGTCCACGATGGCGACCAAAGACACCCGCTCTGCCATGAGAGCGAAGAAGGAGGAGCTGCGTGAAGCCGGTGATATTGTGGCTGGGAAGCCCTTTTTGTTGTGAAGGAAGTTCGGAGATCTACGGTATGCCCCTCTGGATCAGCTGTGCAGTTCGGCAGACGCATATCTGGATTTGACAGTGAGTGTTGTCGATGCGGCCGAATACTTCCGAGATCAAACAGATCGTGAACTGGACAAGCTATTCTGGTCATAGTTTAACGTTCCTGAGCGTCCACTTCCACTAACTGATTAGCTTGCCGAATGGGCCGAACTCAATAGATTGTCCGGACTTGCCATGAGGTCCGTTGTAGATCATCTGTGGCCAGAAAAGCCGAAACCGAACAGTTATTTCAGCTTAGTGCAGCAGTTCCTTGGTGCGGTGCCGCGCATGAATGCGATGAAGAGGTCGGCGTGCATAGAAGGCTCGCGGATGGCCCTTGCCCATGTCAAAGCATACTGGGCGGAGATGGATGCTACCACTGTTGCGGCGCAGGGTTTGGCCATAGGCCGAGTGGCTGCCGAGCACTATTTTGAAGAAGTTCTTGAGGGTGCTCGTTTGATGGAAGCCTAGTGCTCGAAGAATATTATGTTTGAGTGACGTGTATTCCCATTGTAAAAACAATTTTTTATTGAATATATCAAGGATGTATTTATACTTGTGCCCGAAAGTATTGTGATGCCTCCTGTGCGGCCGTTTATGTATACATGTATATAACCTGAAAGATTGCATTCGTCGGCTTCAGCCCCCACGCATATAATGCGAGGGTGTTTGCAGAAGACGCGTATTCACACTTAATCCAACGTCTTGGTCCTAATAAGGAGGTGATAGCGAAGCGAACTAGGCAACCGGACTATAATGCTTTAACACTTTCACTTAGCCATAGGAGTTTGATAGTGGGGCTACTATATAGCCCCTAGTGGCTCCGCACTCACCCAAATTCGGTGTGCGTACATGCCCGGCCGGGAAACAACCCTTCATTAAGGCGGAGGAATTCAAAGATTCCGATAGGTCATCGATTGGTTGACCAGTCTCGCGCTATATCATGACAGCCAGTTTTCGGCTTTCTCTACTGAGGTGCTCGTCCGGATAAACCAGGGCACAATCGCAGTAGTTCTCCTGGTGCCGCCTTAGCCGATAGGGCAGAACGTAAGGTAGCAAAACACAGGAGCCAGGCAAACCCAACATTTGACCAAAGACATGATTCGGAGTTGACGCATATAAGGCCAAACTAGTGACGCCGAACACTCCCTAAGGTATTGGTCTTTATGGTGTAAACTGGGCCTAAACAGTGCCCTTTGTAAGAAGCCCCTGGTGTTCAGGTACGTGCATTGTTCTAGCGTGGCCACATGCCAAGACGTTAGCATCCTTCTCAATTGTACTGAGAATCCGAGGGATGTGTATCAACAAGAGACAGTAAAAAAGGTTGATGCAGGGTCTTAATCTAAGAAGAATCCTTTGAAAGGGTCCCTGCTGCATGTCTGCGCCTGTGTCTCCGTTGTGCCGTATCCTGGACGGGTGTAGCACGATGGTCATCTGTAAAATAGAGGAACTTAGGTGAAAAGTTGTCGTGCAAAAAGGTAGGTTTTAAAGAAACCATGTACAGTTTAAGATGAGTAAAAATTGCCACTTGTCTGCGCGCGTTGAGCCCCTTGTATTTGTAATAGGGGTGTGGTTATCAAACCTGTATGAATTACATATAGCTGCGCCGGACTCGTCTAACTGTGTCCGTGGTCTTTACGACCTATCGAATGCTTTAGTTGGTGAGGCCGTTTTAGTGTGCGGCTGCCAAGGCAGACGCACTCTCTTCAACACGCAGGGATCGCTCAATATTTCCATTTACTGTAATGATGCCACGTGGATCGGGCATCTTAAGCGTGAGGGAAGCGTATTGGGGTATTGCGTTAAAGCAAGTGAAAGCTTCGCGTCCAAGTAGTGCTTGATAGCCACTTTGGAACAGAGCAATGTGGAAGGTTAAATTTTCGCTACGGAACTTGTCGGGGAAGCCGAATACAACCTCTAATAGCAGGGACCCCGTGCAATGAGCCCCTGGGCCTGGCGTTACTCCTCTAAAGGTAGTATTGTTGTGGCAAATTTTCGTTTGGTCTATCCCCATTTTGCGGATTGTGTCCTAATATATCAGGTTTAAGCTGCTGCCGCCGTCCATCAGGACTCGTGTGAAGTGGTATCCGTCAATTATTGGATCTAATACCAAGGCAGCCCATCCTGCGCTCCGGATACCTGCTGAGTAATCCTGATGGTCGAAGGTGATTTGTTGAGAAGGCCAGTGGCAGAACTCCGCGGTGATAGGCCCTTGGGCATGTTTATCTGGGAGTGCCGCTTTGCTTCTCCCCTTTATCACGTGTAACACGTTTACTGTTTTGACTTCTGGTGGAAATTTCTTCTGTTCCCCATTGTTTTGCTTGCGAGGCTCATCTTCATCTTCGCTTGGTGTATCCTGCCCCTTATGTTCGGCGTTGAGCTTGCCGGACTGCTTCAAGACCCAACATTCTCTGTGGGTATGATTTGCAGGTTTATCGGAGGTGCTATGGATCTGACATATTTGGTCCAGAATTTTGTTTAAGCTGGACAGTTCATCTCTGACGCCTTTAGGGGGCGGCTTTTACTGACCTGGCCGAGAGCTTCTGAATCCGACGTTTACCGCCGTGCTCTTCAGGCTATCTTCTTTATTCCAGCGCTTATTATTTTTGCTGCGTCATGATTTCCATTTCCGTCTCTAACTTCGGATGTACTTGGGTCGCTCGTGCTGCATCGGGCTAGCCAGCTGTCCTCGCCTGTGCAAAAGCAGGTCATGAGGCTTGTTAATGCTGCCATTGCTCTCGGCTTTTCTTGGCCGAGGTGTCTGGCAAGCCATTCATCTCGGACGTTGTGCTTAAAGGCTGCCAAGGCTTCGGCGTCCGGACAGTCGACTATTTTGTTCTTTTTAGTAAGAAACCTATTCCAAAGCTTTCAGGTTGACTCTCCGGGCTGTTGAGTTATATGAGTCAACTCGTCCGCATCCAGAGGTCGGACATAAGTCCCTTGAAAATTCGCCTGAAAAACGTCTTCGAGCTCTTCCCAGCTTCCAATGGAGATTTCAGGGAGACTTTTAAGCCAGTGCCGAGCTGGCCCTTTGAGCTTGAGGGGTAAGTACTTGATGGCGTGGAGATCATCCCCTCGAGCCATATGGATATGGAGGATATAGTCCTCAATCCAGACCCCAGGGTATGTTGTTCCGTGGTATGCCTCTATGTTTACGGGTTTGAATCCCTCTGGAAAGTCATGGTCCAGCACCTCATCGGTGAAACATGGGGTGTGCGGCACCCTGTATCTGGGTGTACCGTGGTGTTCGGATGTTTGTTGTGGTGCATCATATGCCGGAGCGCGCTTGCGTGGTCCATAAATGGATCTGGTTGCGCCGTCCTTTTGATGCAAGCCCTCGCATCGATTGCGTATTGGCTCATGTGCGGCGTTGTTTGCCGCTCTGTGTTGGCCGTGAGGTCGTCTATCCGGCCGGATGGCCATTTTAATTTTTGGTTGCGGGGGATCTAAGGCCTCCTCATCGAATTCAGGTAGCAACTTCCGCTTTGGGTAGCTCTTGGTGTGGCAGTTACCGCCGTACTTCGCCGCTATATTGAGTACTTTACTCCATCTGATTCTGAGTGTGTCTTGCGCAACCTTGAGCCTTTGCTTCTGCTTTTTTAGACTCCTCGCGGTGGCAACAAGCCTTTGATGGGCATTCTGTTGCCCCGGGTGTCTGTCCGGTGTGATGTCGTCCGGATTATTATCTTTGACAGAGTTGGGTTGTTTCGTTTGATTCTCCGTGTTGCCGTGGTCCGGCGATTGTTCACCCTGCTCTAACGCTGGGTCTATATGGTCGTTGTTTCTGCCGAGGCGGGATTTGGGGTGGCGCTTACGCCGCCGCGTTGACTGCTTCTCGAGGGGACAACCCTTTGTTGCGTCCTTCCATTCCTCGTCGTTGTTTTCTTTTGGTGTGTCCACCATGTATACGTCATGTGATGAAGTGGGCGTCTGGTGCCCTGTGGGCAGTGGTTCCTGTTCGTCTCCTGCATTGTCGTCCATACCATCGATATTTTCGGAGTCGAAGTCGAGCATATCGGTTAAATCATCGACAGTGGCTACTAAGTGGGTGGTGGGTGGGCGGCGAATTTCTTCGTCATCCGCATCCCAATCCTGCCGGCATAGCTCAGCCAGGATCCTCCTAACAAGGAGATAGACATTAATGAGTTCAGTACGTCGCCGAAGGGCGAGTGCTCAAAAATATCCGTGGAGGTAAACTCCATGATCGGCGCCCAATCGGATTCGATAGGAATGGGCGCAGGCGGTTCAGAGCCCGTGGCCGGAGAAGGATCCGGCAGTTTGACAACACGGCTCTCGTGAAGCGTAAGGTCGATATTCGGCTCGATCTCCATTGAGTATACGGCCTCCGTGACGGGGTCTATCCACCCATCCATGGATGGCGCAACTAGCTCCGAATTGAGGCTCGGAGCGGCTGCCAGTGCGATCTCCTGAATACGGTCCGATGGCAGAGCTAAATCGTACCCATCGTGACCGCGTGGCGCACAAGGCCGGGGCTCAAATCCGTCGAAGATCAAGTCTCCATGGGCATCAGTCGTCTAATTTAAGCTTCCAAACTTGACCTAG
Organism: Triticum aestivum; assembly: GCF_018294505.1. Lineage (NCBI taxonomy): Eukaryota > Viridiplantae > Streptophyta > Magnoliopsida > Poales > Poaceae > Triticum > Triticum aestivum. The sequence continues at coordinate 236,147,881 of NC_057806.1, forward strand.
TGGCCAGGGGCGTAACTTTCGATCTGCTCCAGATGGCCAAGCGAGTTGGCCCGTAGTGCGAAGCCACCGAACACAAAGATCTGTCCGGGGAGAAAAGTCTCACCCTGAACTACATCACTATTGATGATCGTAGGAGCCATCAAGCCTAACGGAGACGACACAGAGGAACTCTCAATGAAAGCACCAATGTCGGTGTCAAAACTGGCGGATCTCGGGTAGGGGGTCCTGAACTATGCGTCTAATGCGGATGGTAACAGGAGGCAGGGGACACAATCTTTTACCCAGGTTCGGGCCCTCTTGATGGAGGTAAAACCCTACGTCCTGCTTGATTTATTCTTGATGATATGGGAGAGGCTAAACCTAAAAGCTAGCCTATGTTATAATTGTATGTTGTCCTACGGACTAAAACCCTCCGGTTTATATAGACACCGGAGGGGGCTAGGGTTACACAAGGTCGGTTACAAAGGAAGAGATATCCATATCCGTACTGCCTAGCTTGCCTTCCATGCCAAGTAGAGTCCCATCCGGACACGAGACGAAGTCTTCAATCTTGTATCTTCCTAGTCCAACAGTCCGGCCAAAGGATAGAGTCCGGCTGTCCGGAGACCACCTAATCCCGGACTCCCTCACTCCCCATCACTTATTCTCCTTCTTTTTGTCGTGTGGCATGCCGTAACATATGTGTGTGATAGCCAACAATAGGACGACATTCCTGGCATCAATCAATATATATGTGTAAACAGTATCTCTACTATGGAGGACACACAATATTGGGGTGGCGCGCCAGAACGCATCACGGGAAAATGAAGTTCTTTCAAGCACTGCCATATATATGAAGGTCTGTTGTTCACTAAAACGGTCATAACTTTGTCATTCGGAGTCCGTTTTGGACCCACAAGTACTCCAAATGCTCACGACGAGTGTGGGAATCTAGAAAATACTTCTGGCTTGCGCAGGAGGCCCGGAGGACCATCAAATTCGACCCTAAGTAGGACTTTTTACCCCTGAAAGCCAAACAACATCATTTGTCGCTGCTTTTTCAAACAAGTTTCTGAACCCATTGGCACTTCTTTGGAAGGAAATCCGAGAGATTATGGTGAATATAAACATTAGTCTGCCTGGTTTGGATAAACTTTGCATTCTGCACATGCTCTATGATCCGAGGAATCCCATTTGGTTCTAAATTCAGGAAAATAAGGCAAGTATAAACCTTATTCTCCTTGTTTTCGTCATGTCGCATGTCGTAAGGTACATGCATGACAGCCAAAAACAGGAAGGCATTCCTGGCATCGGTCAATATATTGTGGAAACAATATCTCCACTATGGAGGACACAAAATTTTGGGGCGGTGCACTAGAATGTGTCACGAGAAAATGAAATTCTTTCAAGGACTGTCATATAAAGGACTGATGTTCACTAAAATGGACATAACTTTGTCATTTCGAGTCTGTTTTGGACCCACAAGTTCTCAAAATGCTCGCGACGAGTTTCAGAATCTAGAAAATACTCCCGGCTTGCATAGGAGGCCCGGAGGACCCTCAAATTCGGCCCCTAAGGAGGACTTTTTGCCCCTGAAAGACAAAGAACATCATTTTCCGCTGCTTTCCAGACAAGTTTCTGAACCCATTGGTACTCCTTTGGAAGGAAATCCAAGAGACTATGGTGAGTATAAACATTAGTCCGTCTCGTAAGGACAAACGTTGCATTCTAGAAATGTTCTATGATCCGGGGAATCCCATTTGGTTGTAAATTCTATAAAATAAGGACACTATAAGCCTTATTCTCCTTGTTTTTGCCTTGTGGCATGTCATAACGTACGTGTGTGACAACTAATTATAGGAGGGTATTCGTGGCATCGGTCAATATATATGTGGAAACAATATTTCCACTATGGACGACACACAATTTTGGGGTGGCGCGCCTGAACACATCACGAGAAAATGATGTTCTTTCAAGGACTGCCATATGAAGGACCTGTGTTCACTAAAACGGCCATAACTTTGTCATTCATAGTCTGTTTCGGACCCACAATTACTCATAATCCTCGTGATGAGCATGGAATCTAGAAAATACTTCTGGCTTGCGCGGGAGGCCTGAAGGACCATTAAATTCGGCCCCTAATCAGGACTTTTTGCCCATGAAAGTCAAAGAACATCATTTTCCGCTTCTTTTCAGACAAGTTTCTGAGTCCATTGGCACACCTTTGGAAGGAAATCCGAGAGATTATGGTGAGTATAAAAATTAGCCCGCCTGGTAAGGATAAACGTTACATTTTGCACATGCTCTACGATCCGGGGAATCACATTTGGTTGTAAATTCAAGAAAATAAGTCGACTATAAGCCTTATTCTCCTTGTTTTCACCATGTGACATGTTGTAATGTACGTGTGTGATAGCCAACAATAGGAGGGCATTCCTAGCATCGGTCAACATATATGTGGAAATATTATCTCCACTATGGAGGACACAAAATTTTGGGGGCGGCGCCTAAGAACGCGTCACGAGAAAATGAAGTTCTTTCAAGGACTGCCATTTAAAGGACTGGAGTTCACTAAAACGGTCAAAACTTTGTCATTCGGAGTCCGTTTCGGACCCACATGTACCCAAAATGCTCACGACAAGCCTGGCATCTAGAAAATACTTCCGACTTGCATAGGAGGCCCGGAGGACCCCCAAATTCGGCCCCTAACACTACAGGAATCCAGTACTTTGCCGTCTGCCATGGCGGACGGCAAAGGCAGGGACGGCTGACGGCAAAGCACTTTGCCGTCCGCGGCGGACGCCAAACAGTGACGGCAAAGATAGGGTCGGCAAACAGGTCCTTTGCCGTAGGATTTTTGTGGCGGACGGGAAAGAGCCCTTTGCCTACAGCGGCTCACGGCAAAGAGGGGGGACGGCAAAATGTTGCACGTCCGCCAGCGTCACTCCGTTAGGCGGCTAACGGCGGCCTTTGCCGTCCGCCAGCGGACGGAAAATTTGAGTGCCTCTTTGCCGTCTGCCAGACGACGTCAGCTATACGTCAGCGCCCGCTCTTTTTTGCCGTCCGCCCGACGGACGGCAAAGGCAAAGTCTTTGCCATCAGCTTGGCTTTGCCGTCCGCCACGGTAGGCAAATTGGCCAAATGGTCCATCCCCAGGAAGCACCGGTGGGCGCCACATGCCCCCTTTGCCGTCTGCCACCGACGGCAAAGGGGTCTTTGCCGTCTGCCGCGGACGGCAAAGAGCCTGCACTGCCTCTTTTTTGTTCTGTTTTTCTTATATCCAACAATTATCACAACAAATATTTCACAGCACATATATATCCATCATATAAATATCCAGCACATATATATCCAACATAATAAATATCCAGCACATATATATCCATCCATACATACATGGTAGGTTGCACATAGTTCCATTGATCCATACATATTACAATATGCAAAGTTTCATCATAGCAAGCGAGCAGAATACAAGAAGTGCATCAAAGGAAAAAAACAGGAAAAAGCAAGCAATCCATCATAGGAAGCTGGCTTCTATGAAGTGAATGAAACCTGCAAAATGACAAATAAGAAAGTTAGAAAAGGAAGACTAGAAGAAGAATTAGACTAGAAGAAAAAGAATAGAAGAAGAAGACTAGAAGAAGAAGTATATGCCATATATTAGCTAACTTAGGTGAAATGTATCGTTTATGAGCTAACCTAGGTGAAATGGGTGGTTTATGAGCTATCCTAGGTGAAATGGATCATTTTGGAGCTAAGTTAGGTGAAATGGGTCGTTTATGAGCAAACCTAGGTGAAATGGGTCGTTTATGAGCAAACCTAGGTGAAATGAGTCGTTTATGAGCAAACCTAGGTGAAATGGGTCGTTTATGAGCTAAGTTAGGTGAAATGAGTCATTTATGAGCAAACCTAGGTGAAATGGGTCGTTTATGAGCTAACCTAGGTGAAATAGGTTGTTTATGAGCTAACCTAGGTGAAATGGGTCATTTATGAGCTAACCTAGGTCAAATGGGTCGTTTATGAGGTAACCTAGGTGAAATGGGTCGTTTATGAGCTAACCTAGGTGAAATTGATCATTTTGGAGCTAACTTAGTTGAAATGGGTCTTTTATGAGCTAACTAAGGTGAAATGCCACGTTTTTTGAGCTAATAAGGTAAAATGGATCGTTTTTGAGCTAACTTAGGTGAAATGGGTCATTTTGGAGCTAACCTAGGTGAAATGGATCATTTTGGAGCTAATCTAGGTGAAATGGGTCATTTTAAAGCTAACGTAGGTAAAATGGATCATTTAGGAGCTAATCTACGTAAAATGGGTCATTTTAGAGCTAACTTGGATAAATTGGATCACTTGTAAGCTAACTAAGGTAAAATGAGTCATTTTAGAGCTAACTTAGGTAGAATGGATGGTTTATGAGGTCAGTAAGCTTATTAAGTCATTTTGGAGGAAAAGAAGCTAACTCTAGGTCATTATGGTAAGCATATTGGAGGAAATAAAGCTAAGTCTAGGTCTTTATGCATTTGTTAAGCAAAACACTAGAGAAACTTACCGTGATCACGGAGGTGTAGGAGCGGGCTGGCTCGCGCCGGTAGCTAGAGAAGGAGCGGGCTGGCTCGCGCCGGTAGCTGGAGAAGGATCGTGCGATGCGTTTCTGGAGTTAAGCTGCACCAAAGATCATTTCCAATGTCTCGTTAGCATTATGACACTCAAATGTTAAGACTAGCAAGTAATGTCCATTCAAATTAAACTCACCGTGCTCCCAGGAGCAATCACTGGCATCGACGGAGTTGTCTGACCGGACTTCTCGCACACAGACTGCACATTTGGTTTTCACAACAGAGTCATACTAGTTAGTAATGAGACTCAACTGTTAAGACTAGCAAGTAATCTGCAGAAGAAACTTACCACAAGGAGCTCGTACATGGCCCTTACCTGCATGTCATTCCGTGCCCTCTCCTCCTCCAACATCTTTGTCGTCCTCTCCTCCAACTCCCGCTGCCTCTCCGCCGCCTCCGCCAGAAGTTTCTCCGTTCTATCTCTCTCACTCTGTATAGCAGCCTGCAACACCACTCACATGACCATTTGTAATCATTGATGGAAGCACACACAATGTAATGGAGAAAGATAGCTGAGTACGTATAACTAACCTTGAAGGCGAGTTGGACTGGCCGTTCACGAGGCCTTATCTCAGGAGCGGAGCTCGACTGGCACGCCTTGATCTCCGGGAGAGTGCTAGGACAACGGATAAGTCCATCTCCCATGGCTATGGAGCCATGGGACCTCCCGCCACCAGATATCATCAGCAGCTCTGTATCAATGGGACCCTGGCTCGGGTTAAAGTCCTCCCCTTTCCGCGCCTTCCCCTAATCTCTATATTGCATGAGCTTGTCGTGGGCGGAGATGTTGGTGAAGTTCTTTGGATCATCGAGGTCAGACGCAGAGAATGCCTTGACTTTCTTGTAAGGGCCAGTGTGGGCCATGGCATACAGGTCGTACACCTCTCGCACCTTATCCGCCTTATTGTAGCGTTCCTGAAAGAGAGAAACAAAGTAAATTAGTAATTAAAGGGCTAAAGCTAGCATGATGAATGAATTGCATGAATCATGAAGCAAACCACATACCCAGTTCCGCCCGTACTGAAATAAGTTGGAGTTGCCTTGGTGGTGTGGCACACCTTCCATTTGGCCACGTTTGTCCTTGGCCTCTTTGTGGGTGGCTAGCCATTCTTTTGAGCACCATGCATTGACCAACACCTCCCAACAATCCATCCGATCCGCACACCATCTCGGAGGGGCCTAAGTTAGCAAATAGAAACTTGAGCGCTACGGCTATGAATTACTAAATGAAGGAAGTAAGTACAAGGCCTTAAGAATTACCTTCATGTACTTCTCCTTACTCAAGAATTTATCGCAACACTCCTGCTTGGGCTTCTTGATACCACGCTCGGTGTAGTAGTCTCGAACAGCCTGCACCCGAACCTCATGCCGTAAGTTCTGAAGTAGGCTCTTGCACTCCTTGTGGATAACATGATCCGCCTCCTCCTCATATCCCTCCTCACACCTGTAGAATGTCTGCAATCAAATGAGACAATATTGATTAGTACAATAAATAACTAGCTAGTTGAAGATTTTTAATTGTGTAAAGGAGCAATTACCCACAACTTTCTGATCACGACGTCTGCCCTCGTCTTGCACAAGACACCGTCGATAATCTCACCCGGCGGGGCCGGGGCAGCCAAGTAGTGCTCCCAAGTCAATCCAACCTCTAGAAGCCGACCCTCACCAAGCAACGTGACAAACCCCAGGAAGTTTTGCCGAATTGGAACTCCAAGGACGGAGTTGGGCCGGCGGACACTTTCATGGTGGTCCCAACCCCTGCAGCATGACAAGGCCAACACATCAGTTATTTGAAGAAACGTGAATGCAGAAGGTACAAAAAGATTAAATGCACTTACCTCTCCCCATCAAGGAAAATCAACCACCTCTGCTCGCGGGTCGCTGGCACGGACGGGAGCCGTGTAGCACCACGCTGGTAGACGTTGCCCCCCTCCTCCCCCTCCTCATCAGTCGGCTCCCCGCCATCATCAGCATGGCCACTCGGCTCCCCGCCATCATCAGCGTGGCCACTCGGCTCCTCAGGCTGACCCGACCAGGTACCCCATCCAGACGTGTGCTCCTCCGGGGTCTCGTGGGCCCAAGTCTCGTGGGTCGAAGGCCCGTCGACCTGAGGCTCGTGGGTCGAAGACCCGTGGACCGGAGGCTCATGGACCGGAGTCCATGCAGCCTCCTCCTCAGACGAGTCCACCCTAGCAGTCACGTGCTCGGGTGAAACAGTTGGGGGCAGCGGCGAGGAAGGCGTCGTAAGAGTCACACTACCTCCTCTCCCGTGACCACGTGCTCCACCTCCTCTCTTCTTCTTACCTCGTCCCCTGCTGGGCACCGCGGTCGACGAAGAAGGGCCCGACGGTGTCACCATACTGTCCAGCAACGCTCGGTGGAGAGGTGTGTGTGGAATGGAAGACCTCGCACCACGCGCCGACGAAGAAGGGGCCTCGGCGCGCTCCCGACCAGTGCCCACCATCTTTCAACACCTGCCATGACAAAGAATAAATGAAATTAGTACAACATAAAAAAAGTACCGACATGAATAATAATATGTATACCACTTAAGTGTATCATCATCAAGTACAACATAAAAAAATTTAATACCTGACACTACTAATAATCTCGATCAGTATCATCAATAGATGCATAATCATCATCATCACTATAATCAATGATGGGCTCATAGGGTTCATTGGCATTAACATGTGCAAGGCCACCTTGACATAATCGGTCAAGCATTAACAGGTCATCCGCAGCAGTAACCTCTTCTTGTTCCGGCTCTTCTTGTTCCTCCTTTGGGGTGATGTCGGATTCATTGTCGCTGTCTACTTCAATGTTTTGGGGTGGAGTATAGCGGTTCTTGAAACGCTTTTTGGAAAGACGTGTCTCTTGGAAGAATTCTCCTTCATATGTGTCTGGGTTAATGTGAGGTTCATAATCCTCTTCCTTTGGGGGAGAAAGTCTAGCACGTGGCGGCACTTCATAAACGACATCCCAACCTTTCAGATTTGGATTAGTTTGGAAGGCCCATGGTAGATAGAATACTTGGGTCGCCTGTTGAGCCGTAATATAGACATCAGGCACCCGTGTATGTGTAGATTGGGTTCATTTTCCCATGCTATGCTTCGAATCCGACGCAAAATTTTGGCAGCACCTCCCCGCTGTTCTCCTGATACACGTCTCTACAATAAACAGAGAGGATGTGTACCCGGAGAACAACAGGGGAGGCACTGACGAAATTTATGCGTCGGATCCGGAGCAAAGCATATGGGAAAACAAACCCAATCTACACATACTCGGGATGTCCATGGATAGTGTTGGACAATTCGAAAGAATCAAGGTTATAAATATGCAAATGCATGCATATTTATAACTATGACGCTTTTGAACGGGAGACACATATTGGTTACGCATACTGATGATTCAAGACACATATTTAGCTAGCTATCAAGTTCCATCGGAATAGATCAAATAATTAATGGGGGAGGAGGACTTGTCATTTGTGCTCACCCACGAACGAAGGGGCAGAGCTCGTCAAACAAACGGCGAGGTCGTCGAAGACCAAACCTCGCAGCGGTGAAACAACTGGACATTTAAAACTACACGATCAACACAATTATATATGATGTTTTTCATAACAAAATCGAAAAATATATGACCTAACTAATAATTCACAAATATATGACCCCGTCGGCCTCTGGAAGGACAAAGAACACCTTTTCGGGAGGTGTCGGGGGTCGGGGTGTCCTGTTGGTGTCGGGGTGCCGTGTCGGGGTCGGGGTGCTGTTTCAGGGTCGGGGTGTCCTGTCGATGTCGGGGTAGTGCCGTGTCGGTGTCGGGGTGTTGTTTCGGGGTCGGGGTGTGGTGTCGGGGTCAGGGTGTCGGGTCAGGCTCGGGGTCGGGGTGTCGGGTCAGGCTTGGGGGGTCGGGGTGTCGGGGTCGGGGTCGGGGTGTCGGGTCAGGCTCGGGGTCGGGGTGTCGGGGTCGGGGTCGGGGTGTCGGGGTCGGGGTCTCGGGGTCACGGGGTCGGGGTGTCGGGGTAGGGGTCTCGGGGTCGAGGTGTCATGTCAGGGTGCCGGTTGGGGTCTGGGTATCGTGTCGGGTCGGGTTTTTTTTTTCTTTTTTTCCTTTTCTTCTTCTTCCTCTTCTTCCTTTTCTTCCTTTTTTTTCCTTCTTCTTCTTCTTCTTCTTCTTCTTCTTCTTCTTCTTCTTCCTCCTTTCATTTTTCCTCTTCTTCTTCTCCTCCTCTCCTCTTTTTTCTTCTTCTTCTTCCTCTTCTTCTTTTTTCTTCTCCTCCTCCTCTTCTTCTTCTTCTGCTCTCCTCTTTTTCTCTTCTTCTTTCCTAAAACTAAACTAAAACTAAAACTAAAACTAAAAAAATAGAAAAAGGAAAAAACTAAATCTAAACCTAAAACTAAAACTAAACCTATAAACCTAAAACTAATCCTAAAACTAAAACTAAAACTAAATCTAAACTAAACATAAACATAAAACTAAAAAATAGAAAAAAGGAAAAAAGGAGGCAGAGAGCTCACCTGGGTGGAGGAGGGGGGCGGGGCGGCCTGGGGCGACGGAGGAGGGGGGCGGGGCGGCATGGGGCGGCGGGAGTGGCGACCGGGCCGGGCCCGGCCGAGGCGGCGGGGCGCGGGGGTGCTGGGGCGTGGCGGCGCCCAGACGGCAGGGCGGCGGGGCGGGGGGGCGGCGGCGGCGGGGTGGTGGGCTATGGGGCGGGGGGCGGCGGCGGGGTGGTGGGCTATGGGGCGGGGGGCGCTGGGGCGGCGGCGGGGTGGTGGGGCGACGGGGCGGCGGCGAGTAACTGGGGAGAGAAAGAGAGAGAGAGGGGCGGGGTGGGGCGGCCGTTAACGTTAGTGGGGCCCTCCCTCTTTGCCGTCCGCCCCCTTTGCCGTCCGCCTTTTTGCTCTATGCCTTCCGCTAGCGGACGACAAAGAGGGGGGCCGTTAGGTTTTTTTAGCAGCTCGTCAGTGGGGCCCCTCCCTCTTTGCCGTCCGCTAGCCGATGGCAAAGAATCTTTGCCTCTGCTGGTCGACGGCAAAGAACTGGCTGATGGCAAATTAGGTCTTTGCCATCAGCCAGTTCTTTGCCGTCTGCTTTTTGGTAGCTGATGGCAAAGAGCTTCTTTGCCGTCTGCTAGCTGACGACAAAGAGCTGGCAGATGGCAAAGTAGCTGATTCCAGTAGTGTAAGAAGGACTATTTGCCCCTGAAAGTCAAAGAACATCATTTGCTGCTGCTTTTTAGACAAGTTTCTGAACCCATTGGCACTCCAAGGAGACAAGCTTATCACGCCAAAAAGGCATTTGTCCATATTAGCATAGAGAGGCTCTTTTCGAAGAGTTTGTAAAACGGTGCGGACATGGGTGAGATGCTCTTTGATAAACTTGCTAAAAACAAGGATATCATCGAAGTAGACCACAACAAACACACCAATGTAAGGGCGAAAGACATGATTCATAAGACGCATAAAAGTACCCAGTGCTTCCGATAGACCCATAGGCATGACTAACCACTCATACAACCCAAACTTGGTTTTGAAAGCGGTTTTCCATTCATCACCCTCTTGTATGCGGATTAAGTTCATCAAGCATATCGTCAATGCGTGGAATGTGATACCTATAACGAACAGTCATAACATTGATAGGTCTACAACTAGAGCACATGCGAAAGCTACCATCTCGTTTTGGCACAAGAATGACTGGGACGGCACAAGGGCTCAAACTTTCACGCACATGTCCATGGTCTATGAGATCCTTTACTTGCCTTTGTATTTCTTTGGTTTCTTCAGGGTTGATGCGGCAGGGAGATTTGTTCGGAAGTGGTGCTCCGGGGATGAGGTCAATGCGGTGCTCAATGCCTCTTAGTGGAGGTAGTCCCGGAGGTAGCTCGTCGGGGAAACCATCTTGAAATTCCTGCAAAAGAGAAGACAACACTAGAGGAAGAGCGTGAGAGTTGTTAGCTTGTGTTGCGTTGTCCTTGCATAAAAGGACATCGTATAGGACACTAGATGGGTTCTCACACACTCCTCTTATCTTACTTTTGGTGGGAAATAGAACTAAGTTCTTCTTGTCGCTCATCGTGGAGGCGCTCGATTTGGGCTTGTGGCGCTCACTCTCTTTTTGGTGGCTTGCTCTCTCACTATTCTCTCCATGATGGGTGGCTTGCTTGGCGATGATCACTTCGCTTGGAGACATGGGGCAAAGTACGTACTCCTTGCCCTTCATCTTGAATATGTATTGCTTCGTTCGGCCGTTGTGGATGACTCCTCTATCAAATTGCCATGGGCATCCAAGGAGGAGGTGGCAAACGGTCATTGGAACGACATCGCACTCCAAAGTGTCTTTGTAGGCACCAATTTTGAAGCAGACTTGTACTCGATGCTCGACTTGGAGAGTGCCGGAGTCGCTAAGTCATTGAACTTTGTATGGATGTGGGTGCTTCGTCTTGGGAAATTGGAGCTTGTAGCAAAGTTCTTCACTTGCGAGATTATGACAACTCCCTCCATCGGTGATGACCTTGACGGAGCGTCCGTTGATGCTGGCCTTGGTATGGAAGATGTGGCATCATTGGTCTTCTTCTTGTTGTTGTTGGAGAGTCAAGACCTTGGAGACAACAAGAGTGGGCCTTGAATCTTCATCGCAAAAGACGTGTTCTTCTTCATTGTTCACTTGCCGGTGCATGGCGACTTGCTCGAGGGCGTCCATTTCTCCGTCACTCTTTGAGTCGTAAGTGCCGTCATCGTTGAGGATCATGGTCCTCTTGTTGGTGCACTCATTGGACTTGTGGCCTCGGCCTCCGCATATGAAGCATTTGAAGGAACTTGTCTTGACGGTCTCATTGGTGGGGGTTGATGGTGATGAAGCTCTCGGGTTGAAGTTGCTTGTTGCAGGAGGATGACTTGGAGTTGACGAAGCTTTCTTGGGACTCGACTTGTCGATGTTGCTTGTAGAAGGCTTGGTAGACAGTGTTGGAGTCGTTGAAGCTTGGGTGTCGAAGAAGCCGTAGGACTTGGATGAGAACTTGGCATACTTGAGATCGTCTTGCACTTGACGTTCCGCTTTTGTAGCTTGATGCACGAGCTCGATGAGGTTCGAGTATGGTTGGAAGTCGGCGATCTTCTTGATAGGATGGTTGAGTCCATTCAAGAAACGTGCCATAGTTTGCTCATCATCTTCCGTGACATTGGCTCTTATCATGGCAATCTCCATCTCCTTGTAGTATTCTTCAACGCTCTTGGTTCCTTGCTTTAGTAATGGGAGTTTCTTGAAGAGGTCGCGGTTGTAGTAGGTAGGCACAAAGAGTGCTCTCGTGACATCCTTCATTTGCGACCAAGTAGTGATGGGTGGTTTACCTCTTGCCTCTCGGCGCTTGATAACTTGTTCCCACCAAATGAGGACATGGTCTTGGAACTCAAGGGATGCCATCACGATCTTTTTCTCTTCGTCATAGTTGTGCAAACGGAAGATTTTGTCGACCTTCAATGCCAATGAAAGGTACTCTTCAAGATCGTTGCTTCGATTGAAGTTGGGCGTGGTGAACTCGAGCTTTCCATAGCGTTGCTCTTCATTGCGTGGGGTCGGGGATGATGACGTCCATGTTTTTGAAGATTTTCAAGCTCGTGTTATTCTTGGAGAAAAGGGTTGTTGACCTCATGTTGCTCTTGTCGTGGAGGATTCCCATTGTCTTCATGCTCTTGATGAACTTGATGTTCTTGGCGAGCTAGTGCGGGAGCTTATCGAGCTCGAGGAGGAACTTGACGATGCACGCGAGCTTCAAATCTTCGTTCTTGATCTTCTTCACGAAGTGCTTCTTCATGTTCACGTGCTTGTCGGCCTCGGTTGTCTATGGCGCGACTTGCATCTTAGAGGGCTTGTTGCGCGTCAAGTGCTCGAGCATCTCGCAATTTTTGCTCTTGATGTTGTGCCTCGGCATCTTGTGCTTCTTAATGTAGACGCGCTCGCTTTCCGCTTCATGTTTGCATTGTCATTGGCGTTCTTGTGCTAGCGCAAAAGCTCTTGGGTTTGACGTTGTCGGTGCTCTTGAGAGTTGGTGTCACGTAGAGGACTGAGGCTTGCTTAACGATCATTGTGCGCGGCACGTCGAAGTGTATTCAATGTTGGTGTACTTGAGCCCGAGAGGGTGAAGTCGGAGTGTCGACTTGAGCGAGTCCTTCTTGATGAAGACGAAGTGGAAGAAGAGCGGTTGAGCAACAAAGTGCAAATCTCATCCATTCTTCCGTCACTCTCTTGCTTGTGATCGTCAATCTTGTGGTCGAAGTAGTCCCTTGTACGTTGCTCGGAGAGTCGCAAGTCGGCGGCGAGGTTGTCGATGCGTTCACTCATTGCTTGTTGCTCTTGATGCAAAACACGTTGTGCACCAAAGAGGTGGCTCTTGGTGATGTAGGAGTTCATGTCGTCGTCATGCTCAATGAAGAGTGGGTTGGTAGAAGTACTTGGCCTATCCATCATTCCAAGATAAAATGTGAGTGGTAGAAAGAGAAGAACGAATACCAAATGTACCTTGACCGAAGTTGAAAGTGGATCAATGATCACTACAATGTGGACAAGGAAATAACACAATTGGTACCAATTCTTGTCGGTTTCTCACACCTACACATGTAAAAGCTTATGGTGGAGCTTGGTTAGGATGGTGGCACAAAATTTAATGCAATTGTATGTGAGCTTCAATAATGTTGGAAAAGATTCACAAGATTGCAATGCAACAAGTAGACCAAGCAATGTAATGTACACGGAAACACACACGCAAAGAGATAAGTGGGTTTGGGCAACCAAGGATGAGCCAAAATGTGGAATCCACAAAAATGCTCTTGTTGCACAACACTAGAGAGACGCTAGCACGATTGCATAATAGGTGGATAGAAGACTTATGCACAACCTACTATGCAAAAATGCAACGACTTCTATCCCAAGTATGTTCTATGCAAGTTGTTTCGATGATATGATCCAATATGATCTAATATGACAATATTAATGTCGTATGATGATATGGTGCTTGCTTAAAAGCTCTTTGCTTATATTTTCCTTTTGCTTAAAAGCTTGTTTGGCTCTTTGTTGTTTGAGCTCTTTTCTCATGCAATGCTTGACGAACCAAGATAGCAATTGTGTATGCGATGACAACCTTGTGACACAAGAGATGATACCAAGATATGCAACAATGATGTATGTATGCTATGGGATGTATGATCACTAATGTGCACAAGTGTCGTTGCCGGCAATACTCAAAGGCTAGTCTCGATGGGCAAGCGACGCAAAGGAGTAAGGCTATGATGACTATCAATGTAATGGAGAGAGTGATATGTCCAATACCAAGATGAGGTTATCGTTTCTTTGGTTCCTCATCCGTAAGCAAGAACGGATGACGGTGATCCAATCATGAATACCAAGATGTAGTCGAGGTGGTTGTTGTTGATGACGCGTCCGTGGCGAAGATGAGCGGTGGTGATGTTGACGTCGAACCGTACCTAAATAGCCGAAACACAAGTAGGACACGGTACCGCAACTCAAATTCTCAAAGCAAAATAGGACCAACATTATTAAAGTTGGTGTTGGTAAGCGATGGTGGTGGTATGCGGAAGTATATGTTGGCACCAGAACAAAATTTGGCGAAATATGGACGGAAAACGGGCGGTGGAGAGGAAGTGGTGCTGCCAGGGGTCGGATGTCCCGTCCTGATGGCCGGATGTCCGGGGTGCCGGTTATCCGGGCTTGTCGGCATGGATGTCCGGGCTCTGGATCCGATGATGAACGTGAAGATCTTCGGGAGGAGAGGTCAAATCCAGGCAAAATTCGGGGGAATTTGTGGATGGAAATTGGGAAAAATGGATGGAAAGCTACATCTACTTGCAACAGACAAAATTCACAGATCAAATCCAACAAAACTTCATCATACCAACAAATCACAAAAAAAAATTGGCGCTATTTTTGTGGGGAATTTTTGAATTAGGGACAAAATCAACAAAACTAGGCCAGCAACACAACAGGGAGGCTCCGAAATCGTGATCAACGTGGCTCTGATGATGTAGGGTAGGAACCCTAACCGGCCGATCTTTGACGAAAGGAGCGGATCCCGCGATAAACACGAAGAACACGAGGAGGGAAACGAGGGGAAAATCACAAGGGGAACACAAGAGAACACTCAAACCAACAATTATGATCACACATGTGCTAAATTCATGAACACAAAGGGAGATACAAGATCCAAAGTCAACAACGGACGATACAAGAGGTAACTGGTCTTCTCTCTGAGGAGGTCTTGAATCCACGAGGGGATCTTCTCCGCAAGGAGGTCTTGAATCCAAAGGGATCTTCTTCGAAGAGGGGCCGCGGTCTCTCTCGTGGAGTAGATCCGATGTGGATGAGCAATGCTCTATCTCTAAATATGATCTAAACCAATGCTAACCCCAGAAAGTTGGACGAGGTGGAGTATATATATATTCTAGGGGGTAGAAGGGGTACACGGGCCTCGTCCCTTCACTGTGCGCAGACAGGAAGGTCGGACGTCCGGGTGTCGGGCCGGATGTCCAGGCTTTCATGTGGGGCTGGATGTCCGGGCTGGCGAGGCCGGATGTCCGGGCGTTCGTGGAGGGTCGGATGTCCGGGCTGTGGAGGCCGAATGTCCGGGCTGGTGAAGCTGGCCATGTTACTCTCGGGAAGGTGGTGTCCGGATATCTGGGCTCGAGGCCGGATTTCCAGGTCGGGCTGGATGTCCAGACTGGGGCTGGATGACCGGGGCCTGTAGATGCGCGGCGGCTGGTAGGCTGTTGTGGTCAAAGCCTCCGGAGGCTGGATGTCCGGGCGTAGGGCCGGATGTCCGGGTCTTGGAGCTGCCTTCTTCTTCTCTCGGTGTTCCTCTTCATCCGTGAACTTGGGGACTTGTACATCTTCATGTGCATCTTCGGGAGGGTCCTCTTGGTACATAATCATGCACAACAACTCGGACTTAGGTAGTAGCCATGTCTCATGCATAGAAAGTGGAAGTTTGGAGAGGAGATAGTTCACCTTATCTTTGATAGCCTTCGCTCAGGCTCTTATCATTGGTCCAAGTGGTGTCGTAGGTGACGTAGGTAGGTCCATGGGGATGACCTTGGTTTGCTCCACATCAAACGTTGCATTCTGCACATGCTCTATGATCCGGGGAATCCCGTTTTGATGCGGAGCATCCCAAGGTCATCCCCATGGACCTACCTACGTACCGTACAACACCACTTGGACCAATGACAAGGGCCCGAGCAAAGACTATCTAAGATAAGGTGAACTCGCTCCTCTCTGAACTACCATTTTCTATACATGAGACATGGCTACTACCTCAAGCCGAAACACTATGTGTGATCAGGTACTTGGAGGAAGGCCACGGGGCAGCTACATCCAACGGACAAGACGGCTAGGACACCAAGTGCGAAGGACAAGAAGAAGAGCTTCCACATTAGCTACAGCCACCGGACGACCGATCGGGACCGGATGTCCGACACCTGAAGCCCCAGCTTACGCAGGTCCCAGCTAACGCAAGCTACTGCGAGTGGACATCCGGCCAGGACCGGACAACTGGAAACACCTCCCAGCGAGCGAATGACCGGCGCCACCACACCTGAGCCAAAACAACACATGTCCGAAGCGACCAGACGATCGGCCATGTCCGAAAATCCGGTGCCACCTCACCGAGCCAAAGTAAGCGGAAGTCTGCGACTCCTAGACGTTCGGACACCCATGAGCCACCGGACGTCCGGTACCTGTCTGTGCATAGTTTTGGGTCCGAGGCCCATGTACCCCTTCACTTCGCCCCCATTTGCACTAAGACTATAAATAGACCTCCACCTCCTCCTAGTTAGGGTAAGCAATGTGATAGCTCATATTAGAGATAGAGCTTTGCTCATCCACTTGGTTACTTCTCCTTTGGAGTCCACGACCTCTTCGAAGATCCCCCAAGCAGATTCAAGACCCCTCATGGGAAGACCCCCCCTCAAGACCTCCTCACGGAGAAGAACTCATTAGCTATGTATCATCCTTTGTTGGATTTGTGATGTAGTGTGGAACCCTAGATGGCTGATCTTTCACGAAAGGAGCGGATCCCAATGAAGAACATGAAGAACACGAGGGGGGAACACGAGAGAATCACCCAAACCAACGAGATTAGGTCACACATATGCTAGATCCTCGAAACAAAAAGAAATACATGATCCAAATCCAACAAAGGACGATACAAATGGTAATCGGTCTTCTCCGTGAGGAGGTCTTGATGGGGCCACCCAAGAGGGGGTATTGAATCCAAGGGGATCTTCTTCGTAGAGGGGCCGCGGTCTCTCTCGTGGAGTAGATCCGTAATGCATGAGCAAAGCTCTATCTCACAATATGAGCTAAACCAATGCTAAACCTAACTAGGAGGAGGGGGTCTATATATAGTGTTAGCCCACGAAGGGGTAAGTGAGAGGGGGGATACATTGGCCCTTGGCCCATTCACTATGCGGAGACAGGCGCCGGATGTCTGGGCTAGGGGCCGGATGACCAGGGCTTCGCAACGGGCCCGATATCCGGGCTGGCCTGGGTCTTCCAGTTGCATTCGGTGATGGAGGGGACGGATTTCCGGGGTAGGGGCCGGATGTCCGGGGTGCTGTCTAGATGTCCGGGCTGCGCTGGTTCTTTCAGGTGTTCTATGGATAGCCGATGCCGGATTTCCGGGCCAAGGGCCGGAAGTCCGGCCGCTGTAGCAGCTAGCTCTTCTTCCTTCTCCTTCCTTCGCTTCTGCGCACGCTTGGCCTTGGTCCTTGGGCTCTCCATGGTCTCCTCGGGTGTACCTGAGTATGCCCAAGGTCCGCGCTTGAAGTAGAATCCGTGTCTTACATGCGGAAAGGGAAGATTCATAAAGGAGCGTGTTCACCTTAGGTCCAATGGCGTATGCTCGAGTATACATGGGGATGATCGTAGGATGCTCCGCATCATCTCCCCTCCCTTGGGGAAGATCCAACCTCGGATCGTGATCCTCATCACCATGGATACGGTTGTTGTGGACGGACTTGTAGTTGGACGGAGTTGAATACATTGCACAATCCAAGTACTCCAAGGTGTCGCCGGAGTGGTATACATGCAAGAAAAGAAAACACAAACGACACTCAAAAATACAATGGTTAGCGCACACAAAGTGTCCATCAAGGAAGTATGAGTCCGTGCGGCAAGAATGTTCGTGACAAAACACATGAAGCTTAGCAAGATGATATGGAATGAGATGTAGAGCACTCATGGGAGCAAAAGCATTCATTGTGCACACAAAATGTATTGTGAATGTGATCAATGCAACCACGGTGCAAAATGATGTTATAGAGAGACGATTTATCAATAGCATGAAGATGGCAATGGATGCTCAATATGAGTATGTGATCATGCTATTGATGATGGGCAATATGATCATGATGTATAAATACGCCGTCAAGAAAGATCACAACAAATTTGCTAAGAAAGTGCACAAGCT
Source organism: Triticum aestivum (assembly GCF_018294505.1). Classification (NCBI taxonomy): domain Eukaryota; kingdom Viridiplantae; phylum Streptophyta; class Magnoliopsida; order Poales; family Poaceae; genus Triticum; species Triticum aestivum. Next base: position 236,165,956 of record NC_057806.1, read on the forward strand.
CATATATCATGGATGACATGGGAATACAAGATGCAACAAGGCAATCATGATGTGAGTCAATCCATGCATAAGATGCAAATTTGTCATGTGGATAATATTTCCATCAAGCATGACATGTGTGAACACAATCAAGAAATATGGAGGTGTTGGTGTACCAATGCTCGATGTCGTGGCATCAGTGGAGGTTCGAAGGTGCATCCAATAAGTCTGAGCGCTCCTCAATGTGAAGGTCCATAGAGCCAATCTTGAATGTCGGTCCTCCATCCGATATATGTATCATGTAGAAAAGAAGAAGGAAACAACAATGAAAGTATGGCCCATCCAATATGCATATGTGAAGATGGCTCAAAGGGAAGGAGTTCACCTTTATGAGGATGTCGAGAATGTTGGTGTTGCACTTCATATATGCCTTCACATAACCAATATGTCTCGTGATGGAAATGCCTTGAGAATCCTTCAAAATGAAATAACATGACAAACACTCAGAAAAACAAATGAGGTTAGTGGAAATGCAAAAACTATCATTCATGTGGTAAGATACCGAACAAGTGTATGCATCATGCTCATCATAAGAAAGGACAAGGGAGCATTTCATAGTATGGAGGCATATGATGTGAGAACAACCAAATACAATAGGCTCAGTCAAACAAGTATGCATGACATGGAATATGTCCAAGTCTCCATGATCAATAAGCATAGCAAGTTGGCACTCAATACAAGGTGATATGAGGGATGCAAATAATGGAGACAAGAGACAATGATGAAGACAAATCATGTGAGAGGCAAGAGCTTATATGTCATCAACTCAAGAAAGCGAGTAATAGTGGAACATGGGTGATACGACAAAGCAAGCAATCATAGTGATTAAGTCAAGCAAGCTAGTAGTGTGAAGATGCAACATACTAGAAGGGATCATGGCAAGCATGTTATGGGTGCAAATGGTGCTCATGAATAATGCACAAGACATATCACACGCATGAAGGCAAGATATGTGCAAAATATCATCAATGTATTGGCGAGAGGCCATACGTAAATAGCAATGGGACTTCATGACTCTCCCAACACAACAAGCATCAATAGCATGAGGCACATGATAAACATGGCAATAGCAACAAGGATCTCCACCAAGCATGCAAATACACATAGAAGTAGTATAATGGTTAATCATGGGTAAATGCACGCAAGGGTCACAATTGCATGGAAAAATCATAGAAAGAGGCATAGCATGCAAAGTGAACACGAGAAAATTGGTATAACATGACAAATGGTAAATATCCCATAGCCATGTGAGAGCCAAGTAAAAGGAATGCGCAAAGTCGTTGCGTGAAGAGGACGGTGGTAAGAATAGTCCACGGGATCCCAAAGCATCGTTCCTCTCAAGAGCTCGTTTCGTCAACTCTTGGGATTGAGAGGTTGAGCATATACATGAGTACCTACACAAGACAAAGACGAAGGGAAAATTGTGTCTGCATGGTATATGTACACATCATCCATCATTATGCGCACGTGTGTGTGTTTGTTAGCACAAAATATCCAATGCTCAAATAGATGAGATACGTGATATAGAAACATGTCGTCCATCATGATAGGTTTCTTGTTATGTATAGCATAATGGAGACTCAAATTTTGTAATGCATCATGAGAAATATGTAGAGCATGGTTATTCATGGAATGCATATGGTGCAAGCAATTATGGGAGTCATGCAATGTACGGAATGCATCAAAATCTCCAAATATGTATGAGGAAACTATGGGGTCTCCTCATGAGCATTAGTGGAAACATCACATGGAGAATATTGACAACATCCAAAATAATGCATATTTGGAACAATGTGATCATGGCATGGCATAGTAGATGAATTGCGCAAATCATGTAAAGGAAGCATATCAATATCATCGCATGAAAAAACAAAAGCCAATGACCACCATCTCTTCATCTATGCCAGAAGTGCAAATGGGATTTATTTTAATGGGCATGCATAGTTACTACGTTGAGATTGAAATGATGCAATATGGGAGATCTCACTCATAGCATATGGTACGTTCAAAGGATTGTCGAACATGATGTGACCAATAGAATTTTCACATGATATCATATGGAGCATAGCATCACAACTAGGCAAATCAGCATGCTCTTCGTCATATTCATCATAAATGGGTAAGTCATGACATGAGTAATTCGCACTCGCATGAAGCATGGGAATACCTGGATCAACATCACGCAAGCAAGCATTGGTGAGATAGTCCACTAGTGGGACAAGAGAAACACCATCACCTATGTTACCTTTGGAGAATCACTCATGTGGTGAAGGTGAGGTGTCGAAGACCAAGTCATTGTCATCTTCATCTTGATGGAACCATGTGGGGGTGCATCTTCTTCCACCATGGCCATCGTCATCTCCATTGGAGGTGTGGACTCGTCGAGGGTAAGCATGTCATCATGTAGGAGACCTAACACCAAAAGGGAGAACACACTCGGAGTAGGGGGTAAGTCATTAGAAATCATAGTGGCCTCACATGCCATGTCAACTACCTCACTCACTAAGAGTTGTGGCTCGCTCACTCCCTCTTGTATGCTCTCACTCATATGGTTGGTGGAGTCACTCAAATGGCTTTCAACCTCACATAGGATGTGTGGCATGCTCTCAAATGTGGGGCTAGTGGTGGTCACACTCATCCTCTCATAGGAAATGCACTCAATGTCATATATGGTGGAGTCACTCATCTCACTCATGGGGTGGTGGCTCTCCTCACATGGAAATTGGGGCAACTCATGATATATGGGTGTCGGAGAGATGTAGGTGCAAATGTCTCCATGCTCAATCATGTGTAGTCATAGCTGTGGATGAAGGCCAAAGATGGCACATCATCACTCTCCTCTAGGACCAAAGATAAGGTCTCATGTGCGGTCTCATAGCTTGACTCGGAGTATGAGTCCAATATGGGCACAGTCTTCATGTTGTTGAAGAGGTTCGCGCTCGTCGCCGTGGTCGAAGGGGATGGCCCATGCTCGACCTTCTTGTCATCGTCTTGTTATTGGAGGCCCATATGATGTGGCACCTCATAGCTCGTCTCCATGACCAATGGGAATTTCCCATGCTCGGCCATCTTCCTTGAGGGGCTTCTGAAGATGGAAGTATCTCCCTCGCTTGTAGGTGGTCGCCTCGTTTGTGAAGATGTCGATGTAGGAGAACTCATGGGAAGTAGGCAAAGATGTCGTACGTCCGAAGGCGAAGATGCCTTGAGAACACTTGGCGAAGATCCCGAAGTGGTTGGTGCAGCCGTAGCTCCGTCTTGGTGGTGCTCGTCTCGCGGTCTTCTCTTATGCTCTTGAAGGTTGACCTTGCATGAAGTAGGGCTTGTTGGGACTTGTGCATTTGTGCTTGGTGAGCATCTTCATGATGATGGTGTCGTTGTCGTGCTTGAAAGCTTGTTGTCGATGTAGTCCCTTTTCTTTGCTTTAGAGTGATGAATGTCGATGGAGAGGTTCTCAATGTGCTCTCGCAATCTTGATTGTGTGCCTTGCATTTTTCATTGTAGATCGAAGATTGACGCTTTGGTGATGTAGTTGTTCACGCTGTCATTGTTGCGGAAGACAGGAGATGAAATTCCTTGCCTATCCATCACAATACTCGGGCAAATATGAGTGGGAGAAAGAGAAGAACTATACTAATTGTACCTTGACCGATGTTGAAGATGGATCAATGATCACTCAATGATGTGACAAGGAAAAAGCACAATTGGTACCGATCTCGTCAATTTCTCACTCTACACAAATAAGGCTTATGGTGGAGCTCAATGAGGATAGTGGCATAAAAATTTGATGCAAAATGTTAGCAAGAGTCAATAATGTTGAAAGAGATTCACAAATTCGCAAGTGAAACAAGTAGACAAATAGCAATGAATGGCACACGGAAATGCACACATCGATAGATAAACGGGGTCGTGCAACCAAGCATGAGCACAAAATGTGGAATCCACAGAAAAACCTCGTGTTGCACAACTCAACAGAGATGCTATCCCGATTGCTCAATAGGCAGACACGACACTTGTGCACAACCTATAAGATGCAAAATGTATCAACTTTGTATCCCAAGTATGCTATATATGTATGATGTTATGATGCTATGATCCAAGATGATTGGATATGGCAATGTGGTATGATGCTATGGCTATTGCTTACAAGCTCTTTGCTCTCCTTTTCTTTTTCTTAAAAGCTTTTTTTCTTTTTTTTGTATATGGCCACAATGCGAAATGCACAAACCAAAATAGCAATTGGGTATATACGGGAACAATCTTGTGACACAAGGGATGATATGATACCAATATGATATGGTGTGCATGCAATGGAAGGTGTAGATCGATGATCACTAATGTGCACAAGTAACGTTGCCAGCAATACTCAAATGGCTAGTCTCGATAGGCAAGTAACGCAAAATGGGCTAGGGGTTATCAATGTGATGCGGAGCATCCCACGTTCATCCCCATGTACAGTCCGACTACTCTCCAAGCCCCAAGAGGACATACGATGAGACCTCAACCATACGCAATTGGACACAAGGTGAACTCACTCCTATTCAAACCATCACTTTCCACATATGAGACATAGCTACTACCTCATGCATGGACCTTGCTTATACCCAGGTACATCCGAGATGACCATGGAGAACCAAAGGACCAAGGCCAAGAATGGAAGAGGGGAAGGAAGAAGAAGAACAAACATGACAGAGCTTCCTCGGATGATCCGGACCCCCAGCCGGACAATCCAGAGCCCCATCCGGACGATCCAAGTAATCCCACAGCGACGGCACCCGAAGCATGCAAAATCCCCTCGACGGAGCTAGATCATCCAGATGAGGACCCGGATAATCCGGACGATGCCCGGATCATCCGGACCATGCATGTGCGCGTGACTTGGGCTGAGGCCAGTGTACCCCTTCGCCCCTCACTTACCCCTTCGTGGCTTAGACTATATATACTCCTCTCCCTCCTCCATTTGAGGGTTAGTGTTGTGATAGCTCATTTGTGAGATAGAGCCTCGCTCATCCATACGGATCTACTGCACGAGAGAGACCGAGGCCTCTATGGAGAAGATCCACCTTGGATTCAAGATCCCTCACAGGAAGATCCCCTCGTGGATTCATGACCCCCTCACAGAGAAGAACCGGTTACCTCTTGTATCGTCCTTTGTTGACTTTGGATCGTGTATCTCTCTTTGTGTTTCGAGTTTCTAGCACATGTGTGATGGTTCTTGTTGATTTGAGTGATTCTCTCATGTTTCCCCTCGTGTTCTTCATTTTCTTAGCGGGATCCACTCCTTTCGTGAAAGATCGGCCACATAGGGTTCCACCCTACATCATCTTGGTAGGGTAGAACCCTAGTGGCCGATCTTTCACGAAAGGAGCCGATCCCACGAAGAACACGAGGGGAAACACGAGGGGAAACACAAGAGAATCACTCAAACCAACAGGAATGATCACACATATGCTAGATCCATGAACACAAAGAGAGATACATGATCCACGATCAACAAAGGATGATACAAAAGGTAATCGGTTCTTCTCCGTGAGGAGGTCTTGATGTCTTCTCCGTGAGGAGGTCTTGAATCCAACGTGGATCTTCTCCGAAGAGGGGCTTCGGTCACTCTCAAGGAGTATATCTGTATGCATGAGCGAAGCTCTATCTCACATATGAGCTAACACAACGCTAACCCTCAAATGGAGGAGGGGGAGGAGGATATATAGTGCTAAGCCACGAAGGGGTAAGTGAGGGGCGAAGGGGTACACGGGCCTTGGCCCAAGTCATGCGCGCAGGCAAAGGCGGGATGATCCAGATGGGGGTCCGGTGTCGTGGTTCTAAGTCTGACAGTAGAGTGGGGGGTAGGTATGGAGAGGCAAGGTCCTAGCTATGGAGAGGTTGTAACACAAGAGATGTACGAGTTCAGGCCCTTCTCGGAGGAAGTAAAAGCCCTACGTCTCGGATCCTGGAGGCGGTCGAGTGGATTATGTGTATATGAATTACAGGGTGCCGAACCCTTCTGCCTGTGGAGGGGGTAGCTTATATAGAGTGCGCCAGGACCCCAGCCAGCCCACGTAATGAAGGGTTTAAGGTGTATTTAGTCCGGGGCATTACTGGTAACGTCCCACATAAAGTGTCTTAACTATCATAAAGTCTACTTAACTACAGGCCGTTGCAGTGCAGAGTGCCTTTTGACCTCCTGGTAGTCGAGTGAGTCTTCGTGGTCGAGTCCTTCAAGTCAGTCGAGTGAATCCCTCACTGGTCGACTGGAAGGTGACCTCTTCTAAGGGTGTCCTTGGGCAGGGTACTTAGATCAGGTCTGTGACCCTACCCTAGGTACATGACTCCATCATTAGCCCCCGAATGGATTGAGGCTTTGAGTGACGGAGGAGTTGATGTTGTTTCCGATTAACCTTTGCACACTGGTCGTGTGTTGTTCTGAACCAGAGAATCTCTTCGTTGATAGTGAGCAACTTGTCTTCAGTCGACTCGATCCATTCTTTTCTTTCGTCGAGTGATCTTTCGGGCTTCGTCGATTTCCGAGCGACGGATCGCAGGAAATCCCGCGCCTGACAAACTGATCTGCCGTTCGCGGATTCCGCGGGATGTGAAATTTGGGGAAACGCGCGAAGCGGAGCGGACCGCGGCGTTCGGATGGGACGGGACATAGACGCCTCGATCCCCGCGCTGCTTTCTTCGCCACGTATCCCGCCCGCGTAACAGTTCCAGGATATGATTAGATCTGCCGGGTCCACCTGTCATCCACTCGGAGGGGATCTTATAAATGCGCCCGGCGAGGGTTTTTTGAACAGTGCCTCAGCATTCTCTCTCTCTGCCTCCTTCGTCTCCGCCCAACGCGCTCGCTCTCGCCTCCGCACCACTTCTCCTCACGCGCTCCGCCGGAAGCCATGGTCAAGGAGAAGACGGCGGCGCTGGAGCGCGTGAAGAAGGCGTCGGCGACGGAGAAGGCGAAGGGGAGATCCACCAGCCGCGGTGGGTCTTCGTCCAGATCCCGCCTGCCGAAAGGCTGGGTCCAGGGAGATTGGATCCAGTCGACCATCACGGAGAAGGATCTCCTCGACATGGCCAACGAGGGCCTGATCCCCCATGGAGCTGCGAGGCTTCCGGGGAAAGAGTGGCACCCCCAGCCGGAAGAGGGTGAGTGCGTGCTTCTGGCTACCCATGTCGACCGCGGATTCTCTTTGTTGCCGAGCATTTTCTTCCGTGGTTTCTTGAACTTTTTTGGAGCACAACTCCACCACTTCACCCCGAATTCTATCGCCTATCTTGCCGCATTTGTGTCCATGTGTGAGAGTTTTCTGGGCTGTCGACCGCACTGGGGCTTGTTCAAGCACATATTCACATGTCGCTCTCAAACTGTGAAGAAGGCGAGTCCAGGCGACGAAAGAACCCGAGTGGTCCAAATGTGTGGAGGTCTGGGGATCCAGGTGAGAAACAAGAGCACCTTCCCAGCCATGACATTTCCTGAGTCAGTCAGAGGCTGGCAGTCGACCTGGTTCTACTGCCAGGATGAGTCGACACCGGGGCAGTCGAGTGGACTCCCTCCATTTACCATGGACCGAGTGAACAAGCCCTCCTCTCTGAAGCTGATTCCGGAGGAGAAAGCTGACGTGAAGATGCTGATGGAGCGCGTAGTTCAGTTGGTTCGGGAGGGAGTGACGGGCATGGATCTCCTGGAAGTTTTCCTTAGGCACCGAATCCAGCCTCTTCAGTTCCAGAGCCATTGCATGTGGTTGTACTGTGGGACTGAGGATGTGACTCGGGTCAACCCAGAAGCAGTCGACGATGCCACTCTGGAAAGGTGGATGGCCGCTGTTACTGGGAACAAGGACAACCCTCGCGGGGCCAGAAGGATTCCTCCACTCGACTGCCACAGTGACCCAAACAAGGCATGTCTGCCCCACTTCCCGTTGTATTCTCGTTATATTTATTTCTGCTTTCTCTGCTGATCGGTCGACTGATCTTTGTCTTGTTGTTCCTCAGACCCTCACTGAACTGTACTCGATGCCCAACGGAGCGCAGGCTCCGACTGAGGAGGGAGAAGCGAGCGGGGGCGAGAGCCAGGAGGAGGAGTGGGACTCGGACGCCGCCGAGGCCGATGACGATGACGATGACGATGATGATGATGACGATGAGGACGGGGAAGAAGAGGAGGAGGAGGAGGTCGCACCACCGCGCTCGGAAAGGCGGTCGAAACTTGTCCATGACCCTGCGACTGAACGCGGCGAGGGGGTCGCGGCTGTTACTCAGTCGACCAAGCGCCCCCGGACCACCTCTCCGGCGCCGACCGAAAAGGCGCCAAAGCAGCCCAGGGCGGCCCCGTCGAAGCCGACCAAGCACCTGCCGAAGATGAAGGTGTCCATCCCCACCATATCAGGGTAATCATATTGCTTACGTCTTCTTGTTTTGTGTGAACTTTATCTCTGGTTGGCGCTGGAGTTAGTCGACTGACTCTTTGGAGTTGCAGTGCTGCTACTTCTGAGACCTCAGCCCGGGCTGACGACCATGCGATGGAGGACGCAGCAACCTCAAAACCTGGTATTATACTCTTAACACCGTTTCTAGTCGACTGACTCATGATCTCTAATTCTGATTCTTTTCTGTAGTTCCATCCAATGTTGTTATCACTCTCCCTGATGACGATGAAGACGAGGAACCACTAAAGCACAGAATGAGAAGGAAAGCGTCTGCCAGCAAGGTACCCCAGGATGTGACGGTGCCTGAGACTCTGGTCGCGGAGGAGGAGAACACCACTCGACACACTGTGTCCTTCGCAGATCCGCTGACGAGTGCTCCGCAGCCCTCCCTCTTCACAACGCACCACGTCCCAGAGGACCAAGCTGGCGCCGCGAAGGAGGCGATACGCCAGGCAGGGATCATGATGGAGCAGTTGAAGACCATCCGGGATGCGAGCCAGGCAGCTTACGACGTCAGTTCCGCCCTTCAAAGGAATGTTCAGGTCAGTCGACCACCACTTGTTCTGTTAGGATATGCTATCAAAAAACTTTTCTTTCCAGAATTTATAGTAGTCACCGACTGGGTGTGTCGATTTAAACTCCGTGTTAGCGGGGGCACGCTGAGTGCACCCGCTGGGTGTAGTCCCCAAGGCTAAGGTCGACTGCGGGCAGTCGGCCTTAGGCTTTATAATTTCAGTCTTTCCGTCGTTCGACTAAGGCGACTGGATTTCACAAACCGGTCGACTGGTTGACTCTGTCTTCGACTGGTCGATTAGTGGGGGCACGCTGAGTGCACCCACTGGGTGTAGTCCCCGAGACCGTGGTCGACTGCTGGCAGTCGGTTACAATCTTAAATAATACATCTTGTTTTTTTTTAGGTCGACTGATCGACTCTGTCTTCAAATAGGATTAGTGGGGGCACGCTGAGTGCACCCACTGGGTGTAGTCCCCAAGGCTAAGGTCGACTGCGGGCAGTCGGCCTTAGGCTTTATAATTTTAGTCTTTCCGTCATTCGACTAAGGCGACTGGATTTCACAAACCGGTCGACTGGTCGACTCTGTCTTCGACTGGTCGATTAGTGGGGGCACGCTGAGTGCACCCACTGGGTGTAGTCCCCGAGACTACGGTCGAATGCTCGTATTCGGCTGTAGTCTTAGAAACGCGTGATTTTTCCTTTTTCACTCGGAAGTGAATTATATTTGACATTTTAGTCAATTGGTTCTTCGCAGAACTCCTGTGATCTTGTGGCTCGCTACTCTGAGCTGGAAAACAAGCACATTCAGCTCGAGCTGAATTTGAAGCTGGTTCAGGAGAATCTGACGAAGGCAAAGGAGGAGACCGAAGGTATGTTTGGTGAGACCTTAACGGGCTTAGCCCCTGAGCAGTTTCGGTTCCTTCAGGTATCGATCCGAACTTGAATTTGGTGTTTAAGTATGATTGCTTTTGGCTCGAAATACCTTTTGCAGGTTCAAAGCGGGGCGCTTACCGCAATCGACTTATACCTTAATCCACTTAGGTGAGCGCTGGGCTGCAGCTAAGCCCCCGAGTGAGAGGTTTGCTCTTCACTCGGTAGGGTTTTTGATAACTTAGGCGAGCGCTGGGCTGCAGCTAAGCCCCCAAGTGAGAGGTTTGCTCTTCACTCGGTAGGATTTTTGACAACTTAGGCGAGCGCTGGGCTGCAGCTAAGCCCCCGAGTGAGAGGTTTGCTCTTCACTCGGTAGGATTTCTGATAACTTAGGCGAGCACTGGGCTGCATCTAAGCCTCCGAGTGGAAGTCTGGCTTATCACTCGGTAGGATTTTCATAACTTAGGCGAGTACTTGGACTGCAGCTAAGCCTCCCAGTGAGAGGTTTGCTCTTCACTCGGTAGGATTTTTGATAACTTAGGCGAGTACTTGGACTGCAGCTAAGCCTCCGAGTGAGAGGTTTGCTCTTCACTCGGTAGGATTTTTGATAACTTAGGCGAGTACTTGGACTGCAGCTAAGCCTCCGAGTGAGAGGTTTGCTCTTCACTCGGTAGGATTTCGGTAACTTAGGCGAGTAGTTGGACTGCAGCTAAGCCTCCGAGTGAGAGGTTTGCTCTTCACTCGGTAGGATTTCTGATAACTTAGGCGAGCACTGGGCTGCAGCTAAGCCTCCGAGTGGAAGTCTGGCTTATCACTCGGTAGGATTTTCATAACTTAGGCGAGTACTTGGACTGCAGCTAAGCCTCCGAGTGGAAGTCTGGCTTATCACTCGGTAGGATTTTCATAACTTAGGCGAGTACTTGGACTGCAGCTAAGCCTCCGAGTGAGAGGTTTGCTCTTCACTCGGTAGGATTTTTGATAACTTAGGTGAGTACTTGGACTGCAGCTAAGCCTCTGAGTGAGAGGTTTGCTCTTCACTCGGCAGGATTTCGGTAACTTAGGCGAGTACTTGGACTGCAGCTAAGCCTCCGAGTGAGAGGTTTGCTCTTCACTCGATAGGATTTTTGATAACTTAGGCGAGCACTGGGCTGCAGCTAAGCCCCCGAGTGAGAGGTTTGCTCTTCACTCGGTAGGGTTTTTATATCTTAGGCGAGCACTGGGCTGCAGCTAAGCCCCCGAGTGAGAGGTTTGCTCTTCACTCGGTAGGATTTTCGACAACTTAGGCGAGCGCTGCGCTGCAGCTAAGCCCCCGAGTGAGAGGTTTGCTCTTCACTCGGTAGGATTTTTGTCAACTTAGGCGAGCGCTGGGCTGCAGCTAAGCCTCCGAGTGAGAGGTTTGCTCTTCACTCGGTAGGATTTTTGATAACTTAGGCGAGCACTGGGCTGCAGCTAAGCCCCCGAGTGAGAGGTTTGCTCTTCACTCGGTAGGGTTTTTATATCTCAGGCGAGCACTGGGCTGCAGCTAAGCCCCCGAGTGAGAGGTTTGCTCTTCACTCGGTAGGATTTTCGACAACTTAGGCGAGCGCTGGCCTGCAGCTAAGCCCCCGAGTGAGAGGTTTGCTCTTCACTCCGTAGGATTTTTGTCAACTTAGGCGAGCGCTGGGCTGCAGCTAAGCCTCCGAGTGGAAGTCTGGCTTACCACTCGGTAGGATTTTATTTAATCTTAGGCGAAACGGATTCGCAGCTAAGCCTTCGAGTGAGAGTCTGACTCACCACTCGGAGGATTTTTCCAAACTTAGGCGAAACGGATTCGCGGCTAAGTCACCCACTGAGGGGAAATTTTATTGGACAAAATAAAAAGTGACAAAAATTATGGAGGAACTATGACACTATTATTTTTAGGTCCATGGACTACAGAAGTACTTTATTGCAACTCATCCGAGTGATTAAATTTAAGTGTAAAATGGGCGAAGTAGTTCCGCGTTCCAAGCTCGGGGCTCGTCGATATTATGCTCGACGTTGTAAAGACGATACGCCCCGTTGTGGAGAACTTTGGTGACGATGAAGGGTCCTTCCCAAGAAGGAGCAAGCTTGTGTTGTTTCTTCTGATCCACTCGGAGAACTAAATCTCCTTCTTGGAAGGCTCGACCTCTCACATTTCTGGCGTGGAAACGACGCAAATCTTGTTGGTAGATGGTCGACCGGATCAGAGCCATCTCCCTTTCTTCCTCTAAAAGGTCGACTGCGTCCTGCCGCGCTTGTTCAGCTTCTGCTTTGTTGTAGATTTCAACTCGAGGAGCATTGTGGAGAAGATCACTCGGCAAGACTGCTTCAGCTCCGTAGACCAAGAAGAATGGAGTTCTTCCGGTCGACCGATTAGGTGTGGTCCTCAGTCCCCAAAGCACCGAGGGAAGTTCGTCGACCCAAGCTCCAGCTGCATGCTTGAGATCACGCATCAGTCGGGGTTTCAGTCCCTTGAGAATCAGGCCATTGGCTCGCTCTGCTTGTCCATTCGACTGCGGATGAGCGACTGAAGCGTAGTCGACTCGTGTGCCTTGAGAGTTACAGAAATCTCTGAATTCCTCCGAGTCAAAGTTCGACCCATTATTCGTAATGATGCTGTGCGGGACTCCGTATCCGAATATTAGTTCTCTAATGAAGCTAACAGCAGCACCGGCGTCAAGGTTCTTGATTGGTTTAGCCTCGATCCACTTGGTGAACTTGTCGACTGCCACCAGTACATGCGTGAAGCCACTTCGCCCTGTTCTCAAAGGACCGACCATGTCCAACCCTCATACTGCGAAAGGCCAGACGAGTGGAATGGTCTTCAGGGCTGATGCAGGCTTGTGCGACATATTCGAGTAGAACTGACATCCCTCGCACTTATCCACAGTAAAATCCGGCTCGGTATGCTTTGGCCACGATGGTCCGAGAGGACGCATGATGGCCACAGGTCCCCGAGTGGATATCATTGAGGATGAGTCGACCTTCTTCTGGTGTTATGCACTTCTGACCAACTCCAGTCGCGCTTTCTCTGTATAATTGTCCTTTGATTACGGTAAAGGCCTTAGATCGACGGACGATCTGTCGAGCCTCTTCCTCATCCTCTGGAAGCTCTTTTCTCAGGATATACGCGATATATGGAACTGTCCAGTCGGGAATGACCACCAAGACCTCCATGATCAAGTCGACCACCGCTGGGACTTCAACCTCAGTCGGATCTGTGGCACTCTTGGGCTGTGGAGCTTCTTCGGTGAAAGGATCTTCTTTGACTGACGGAGTGTGTATATGCTCTAAGAACACACCACTCGGAATGGCTTCTCTCTTGGAACCTATCTTTGCTAGATCATCAGCTGCTTGATTTTTCAGTCGGGGTATATGATGGAGCTCCAACCCCTCGAACTTCTTTTCCAGCTTCCTCACTGCACTGCAGTATCAGTCATGGCTGGGCTTCTCACGTCCCACTCCTTCATCACTTGGTTGACCACTAAATCCGAGTCGCCATAAACCATCAGGCGACGGACGCCGAGTGAAATGGCCATGCGCAACCCATATAAGAGGGCCTCATATTCTGCCTCATTGTTGGAGGAATCAAAGTGAATCTGGAGCACATATCTGAGCTTATCTCCTCTGGGGGAAACCAGGACAACCCCAGCACCGGAACCATTCAACATTTTAGAGCCATCAAAGAACATGGTCCAATGCTCCGAGTGAACTTCAGTCGGCTGCTGCTGTTCAATCCACTCGGCGAGGAAATCTGCTATTGCCTGGGACTTAATGGCTTTCTTTGCCTCAAACTTGATATCAAGGGGAAGAAGTTCAATCGCCCATTTAGCCACTCGACCAGTTGCATCTCTGTTGTGCAAAATCTCTGATAGTGGAGCGTCGCTGACGACTGTGATGGAATGATCAGAGAAATAATGAGCAACCTTCTTTGTGGTCATGTATATTCCATACACAAGCTTCTGATAATGAGGATATCTTTGCTTGGATGGAGTCAAGACTTCAGACAAATAATACACTGGGCGCTGAACTTTGAGAGCTTTTCCTTCTTCTTCCCGCTCAACCGTAAGCACAGTACTGACGACCTGTCCTGTGGCTGCGATATAGAGCAGCAGAGGCTCTTTGCTGATTGGAGCAGCAAGCACCGGCTGGGTGGAGAGCAGAGCTTTTAGCTCGGCAAACGCTGCATCAGCTTCTGGAGTCCACTCGAACTTGTCTGCCTTCTTCATCAGTCGGTAAAGAGGCAATGCCTTTTCACCGAGTCGTGAGATGAATCGACTTAATGCGGCCAAGCATCCAGTAAGCTTCTGGACATCGTGCACTCGCACAGGGCGTTTCATTCGGAGAATAGTGCCGATCTTCTCTCGATTAGCGTCGATTCCTCGCTCGGAAACGAGAAAACCGAGTAACTTGCCACCAGGAACTCCAAATGTGCACTTTGATGGATTGAGCTTGATATCATACCTTCTGAGGTTGGCAAATGTTTCGGCCAGGTCAGCGAGCAGGTCGGAACCTTTTCGTGACTTGACGACGATATCATCCATATACGCTTCCACATTCCGACTGATTTGAGTGAGAAGACACTTCTGAATCATTCGCATAAATGTGGCTCCGGCATTCTTGAGGCCGAATGGCATGGTGATATAGCAGAAGCACCCGAATGGAGTGATGAAAGCTGTTTTTACCTCGTCGGGCCCGTACAGACGGATCTGGTGGTACCCGGAGTAGGCGTCTAGAAAAGACAGTCTCTCGCATCCCGCGATCGAGTCAACAATTTGATCTATGCGAGGGAGAGGAAAATGATCTTTCGGGCAGGCCCGGTTGATGTGCTTGAAATCAATGCACATTCGGAGCGATTTGTCCTTCTTAGGAACCATGACGACATTAGCGAGCCACTCGGAGTGGTATATCTCTCGGATAAATCCTGTCGCCAACAGTCGAGCCACTTCCTCACCAATGGCTTTTCTCTTCTGGACAGCGGACCGCCGAAGATGCTCTTTGACTGGTTTTGCAGATGAGTCGACTCTTAGGCGATGCTCAGCCAGTCCCCTGGGAACACCTGGCATGTCAGCGGGCTTCCATGCAAAAATGTCCCAGTTCTCATGGAGGAACTGGATGAGCGCTTCTTCCTATTTCGGGTCGAGTGTTGTGGAGATGTGGGTCGGAGCTGCATCGGGGTCGGTCGGGTGAATGTGAACAGGCTTTGTCTCACCGGACGACTGAAATGCAGATTCTGTGGCGGGTTTCTTGGATCGCAGCAAATCACTCGGATCTGCGTTTTGCTTGTATTCTTCGAACTCGACCGCTGTCACCTGGGAATTGGCAATCTTTGAGCCCTTCTGAAAGCACTCTTCTGCCTTTTTCCGATCACTGGTGACAGTGATCACTGCTTTGGGGCCGGGCATCTTCAATTTGAGGTACACGTAACATGGTCGAGCCATGAACCGTGCATAAGCTGGTCTCCCCAAAATGGCATGATATGCACTCTGAAAATCCACGACCTCAAACGTCAACTTCTCTTTGCGAAAATGTTTCGAATCACCAAACACCACGTCCAGAGCTATTTGGCCGAGTGACTCGGCTTTCTTTCCTGGTATAACTCCATGAAAGCTCATGTTACTGGTGCTCAGTCGGGACATCGGAATGCCCATTCCTTTCAACGTGTCTGCATACAACAAATTCAGCCCACTACCACCGTCCATCAGCACTTTTGTCAGTCGAGTGCCTTCGACAACTGGATCGACCACCAAAGCTAGCCTCCCAGGGGTGGCAATATGAGTCGGGTGATCAGATTGGTCGAATGTGATGGGTGTTTGGGACCATCTCAGATAATTTGCTTTTGCTGGGGCGACCATGTTCACCTCTCGGTTAATGACTTTCAATCGACTCTTGCTTTCCACATCTGCAAAGATCATCAGAGTGGAGTTGATATGTGGATATCCTTCCTCACTGTCCTCTTTGTCTGCGGGCTTGTCCGACTCCTTCTCCTTGTCCTTAGACTGTTTTCCCTGAAACTACTGGATCAGGAGTCGACATTGGCGAGTGGTATGCTTCGGGTAGATGATATTCCCCTCTTCGTCTTTCTTCGTGTGGATGTGACACGGCATATCCATCACGTCGTTCCCTTCTTTATCCTTCACCTTCTTAGGGTTCCAGGATCCTTTTGGTTTACCTTTAAACTTTCCCTGAGTCACGGCCAGAGCTTCTCCAGGAGCTGCCGGTTCAGCCTTCCGCTTCTGTTTCCGACTGGTGTTTCCCTTTTCCGACTGACTCGGCTTGTGCTTTCCGCTTCGGAGTCGGTCTTCTTCTTCGCCGTTGGCGTACTTGGTAGCAATCTCCATCATCCGACTCAAGGTCATGTCACCGGTTCGACCAAATTTCAAACTCAATTCTCTATTCTTGACACCATCCTTAAAGGCGCACACTGCCTGATGATCAGACACATTCTCCACAGTATGGTGCAAAGTGATCCATCTCTGAATATACTCCCTGAGAGTCTCATTGTTCTTCTGCACGCAGACTTGCAGCTCCGTCAATCCAGCCGGTCGCTTGCAAGTTCCTTCAAACGTTCTGATGAATACTCGAGACAGATCTTCCCAAGTGTAAATGCTGCTAGGAGGTAATTGAGTCAACCATGCCTGGCAGAACCTTCCAGCATGAGGGGCAAATGCTTCATGGCCACCTCGTCGTTCCCACCACCAATCTGAACCGCCACTCGGTAGTCTTCAAGCCAAGTTTCAGGCTTAGACTCACCAGTGAACTTGCTGACTCCTATTGCCAACCTGAAATTGGGAGGGATAACTGCGGCTCTGATAGCTCTGCTGAAACATTCAGGACCAGAAACATGCACTCGACTGCTTGTGGGCGCATCTCTGTCGAGTCCACCTCGATGGGCTCTGTTCCGGTCAACTAAGCCTTGCACGATAATGGATCGCGTATCAAAGCCTGGTTCTCTGGGGTCGACTGGAACTCTTCGCCCCGCACTGAGCTGACGTATGTCATCTTGCTGCCGAGGAGCGTAAGACCCACCCCTCGGAGAGGAATTGGGCACTCGACGCCTATCATCTTGGTCGAGTCGGTCACCATATTGGTCTCGCCGATTCTCGCGCCCTTCACGCCGCGGAGGCGATCTGGGGCTGTGAGCCGACTGAACCGTATTCGCAGCGACGGATCGACTGTGAATTCTGTTGCGTGACTGCGACACAGCCGAATTCTGATCTCCTGCTGCCCGGAGCAGATCCCTGATCTGCATCAAGCCTCTGCCAGCTTCCGACTGAGAGGGCTGGATGGACTCTGCTATACGGGTCGCAGCTGCTAAATTCTGGATTGGGGTTCGATATACCTGAGTCGGCGGGAAGAGTTGACGTCGACTAGTGTCGGGAACTCGTTGCCGCGCGCGCTAGTCGAGTGCTCGCTGAAGATTCTCCAGTCGAGTGCGTTCGGCCAAATTGGCCAAACGTGCCTCCTCCAAGGCGCGAGCCTCAGGGGTTTCTCCTGCGATGGGAGTACGCAGGGCATCCACGTTCCTGCGGCGAAGTTCCTCTCTTTGCAGAGAGTCGAGTGGCTCGGGCTGGTACTCTTCGTGGTCTCGTGCGGGGTCGCCTCCGTCGCCTGCCCCACCATCACGGGCGAAGCCAGGGGGACTACGGGGCCCGTCGACCATCAGGATTTCCGCCGCTGGATCACTGCTATCGCACTCGGATGCAGTCTCTACGGAGCCAGTTGACAGATCGAACAGGCCATAGAGAGATTCGTCGGGCTCGATTGCCGCAACTTGGGTGGTGGCCGTCTGGCGAGCCACCGCGTGCCTCACCCACCGCTGAAGCCTCGACCGGCCCGAGCGCTTGCGCTGGCGGAAGACCGGGAGGGTGGTCGATGGGAGAGTCGACCGATACGGAGTCGACGGTTGCCGCAGCAGAACGCCGCGAACACATGCGCGAAAATGCGTCGCACCGCGGACGGGGAGCGCATCGACGTCGAGTGGAGCCTCCTGGAGCCAGGCGGAGTCGTCGGCGACGAAGGTGAGAGCACCGAGACGGATCTCTCGACCCTCAACCAAAACTCCAGCAGTCATCATGATAAAAGTACTCGGAAGAACTGCAACTTCTCCACAAAATCGCTAAAACACCCGCCCCACGGGGGGTGCCAACTATCGTGGTTCTAAGTCTGACAGTAGAGTGGGGGGTAGGTATGGAGAGGCAAGGTCCTAGCTATGGAGAGGTTGTAACACAAGAGATGTACGAGTTCAGGCCCTTCTCGGAGGAAGTAAAAGCCCTACGTCTCGGAGCCCGAAGGCGGTCGAGTGGATTATGTGTATATGAATTACAGGGTGCCGAACCCTTCTGCCTGTGGAGGGGGGTGGCTTATATAGAGTGCGCCAGGACCCCAGCCAGCCCACGTAATGAAGGGTTTAAGGTGTATTTAGTCCGGGGCGTTACTGGTAACGTCCCACATAAAGTGTCTTAACTATCATAAAGTCTACTTAACTACATGCCGTTGCAGTGCAGAGTGCCTTTTGACCTCCTGGTAGTCGAGTGAGTCTTCGTGGTCGAGTCCTTCAAGTCAGTCGAGTGAATCCCTCGTTGGTCGACTGGAAGGTGACCTCTTCTAAGGGTGTCCTTGGGCAAGGTACTTAGATCAGGTCTGTGACCCTACCCTAGGTACATGACTCCATCATCCGGATGATCCGGGCATTGTCTAGATGATCCGGGCCCTCGTCCGGATGATTCGGCTCCGCCGGGTGAATTCTGCAAGCTTCAGGTGTATTGGGGCACATTACCCGGATCGTCCGGCTGGGGGTCCGGATCATCCGAGCAAGCTCTGTCTTGTTCGTTCTTCTTCTTCTTCCTTCTCCTCTTCCATGTTGTTGGCCTTGGTCCTTTGATTCTCCATGGTTATCTCGTATGTGCCTGAGTATACACAAGGTCCATGCATGAGGTAGTAGCCATGTCTCATATGTGGAAAATGACAGTTCAAAGAGGAGTGAGTTCACCTTGTGCCCAATGGCGTATGGTCGAGGTCTCATCGTATGTCCTCTTGGGGCTTGTGGAGTAGTCGAAGTGTACATGGGGATGATCATAGGATGCTCCGCATCATCTCCCCCCCCCCATCCCTGGGAAAGATCCGACCTCGGATCATGATCCTCATCACCATGGGAATGGTTGTTGTGGACGGACATGTAGTTGGACAGAGTTGAAGGGATGGCACTATCCAAGTACTTCAAGGTGTCTCCGGTATGTGGTACATGCAAAATGAGCAAACAAAAAGTACACTTGGAAATACAATGGTTAGCGCACACAAAGTGTCCATCATAGAAAAATGAGTCCGTTCGGCAACATTATTCGTGACAAAGCACATGAAGCTTATTAATATGATATAGAATGATATGCAAAGCACTCATGGGAGAAAAAGCATTCATTGTGCACACAAATGTGTTGTGAATATGATCGATGCAACCATGCTGCAAAATGATGTCATAGTGAGACGGTTTATCAATAGCATGAATATGGCAATGGATGCTCAATATGAATAAGTTATCATGCAATTGATTGTAGGCAATATGATCATGATATATGAATATGCCATCAAGAAAGATCACAACAAATTTGCTAAGAAAGTGCACAAGCTCATATATCATGGATGACATGGGAATACAAGATGCAACAAGGCAATCATAATGTGAGTAAATCCATGCATAAGATGCAAATTTGTCATGTGTGTGATATGTCCATCGAGCATGACATGTGTGAGCACAATCATCAAATTTGGAGGTGTTGGTGTACCAATGCTCGATGTGGTGGCACGAGTGGAGGTTCGAGAGTGCATCCAATAAGTCCGTGATGTGGAGCATCCCATGATCATCCCCATGGATGCACCGACACCTCCAACGACACTACTTGGACCAATGACACAAGCCTGAGCCAAAGCAATCAAAGATAAGGTGAACTCACTCCTATCCGAACTTCCACTTTCTATGCATGAGACATGGCTACTACCTAAGTCCGAGGTGTTGTGCATGATTAGGCACCAAGAGGGCCCTCCCGAAGATGCACATGAAGATGTACAAGTCCCCAAGTCCACGAATGAGGAGAACCAACGGAAGGAGCCAAGAGCATCTCCCAGGCCCCGGACATCCGGCCAAGGCCCCGGACATCCGGCCCCTGGAGCGTCTTCCTCTATAGCAGCCCAGCAGATGGCTACAGGCCTCGGACATCCGGCCCCGGCAGCCCGCACATCCGGTCCCTTCCAAGCCCTTGGACATCCGGCCACCGGCCCAGAAATCCGGCCCCTCCGAACCCGAGAGCAACAAATGCCACTGCTCCAGCCCGGACATCAGGCCCCCCAGCCCGGACATCCGGCGTCGCCTGAAAGCCCGGACATCCGACCTCCCCTGTCTGCACACAGTGAAGGGCCGAGGCCCGTGTATCCCTTCTCCCCCATCGACTATATATACTCCATCCCGTACAACTTTCTAGGGATAGCAAAGGATTAGCTCATATTTTGTGTGAGAGCTTTGCTCATCCACTTGGTTACCTTCTCCTCGGAGATTCGAGCCTCCACCGGAGAAGATCCCCCAAGCGGATTCAAGACCCCTCTTTAGGGAAGAACATCAAGACCTCCTCACGGAGAAGAACCGGTTACCCTTTTGTATCGTCCCTAGTTGATTGTGGATCGTATATCTTACTTTATGTACTCGAGGATCTAGCCCATGTGTGACTTGTTCTTGTTAGTTTGAGTGTTCCTCTCGTGTTTCCCCTTGTGATTTCCCTCGTTCCCCTCTTTGTGTTCCTCGTGTTCTTCGAGGGATCTGCTCCTTTCGTGAAAGATCGGGCGATTAGGGTTCCACCCCACATCATCTTCGTATCAAGAGCCACGTTGATCACGATTTTGGAGCCTCCCCGTTGTGTTTCTAGCCTTGTTTTGTTGTTTTTCGTCCTAATTTGAAAATTCCCCACCAAAAATAGCCCCTTGAATTATTATTTTTGTGATTTGTTGGTGTGTTGAGATTTTGTTGGTTTGGATCCATGGATTTGCTTTGTTTTGAGTGGATCTAGCTTCCCTTCCTTTTTCCCCAATTTTCATCCACAAATTCCTCCGAATTTCGCCCGGATTTAACCTCTCCACGCGGTGTTTATCTCGTTCGTCCCTAGATCTAGAGCTCGGACATCCGGCCCGTCAAGCCCGGACATCCAGCCTTCCACCCGGACATCCGACCCCTGGCAGCAACATCTCGACCGCCTCGTTTTCTGGCCAATTTCCATCAAATTTTGTTCCGGTGCCCACCATATACCATATACCATATACTCCCGCATACCTCCACCACTTCCGCATATCCCAACCATTTTTGGACCGTTTCGCTCCCCGGCACATTTGCTACTTCGACGTTTGAGAATTTGAGTTGCGGTACCGCATCCATTTGTGTTTCGGCTATCTAGGTACGGTTCGACATCGACATCACCGCCGCTCATCTTCACCACAGACGTGTCCTTCATCGTCATCAACAACGACCACCTCGACTACACCTTGCTATTCGTGCCATCATTTTGACACCATACCGGAAGGAAGACCGGTAACCTCATCTTGGTATTGGACATATCACTCTTGCCATTACATTGGTAGCCATCATAGCCTTACTCCTTTGCGCTGCTTACCCATCGAGACTAGCCATTGAGTGTTGCTAGCAACGAGACTTGTGCACATTAGTGATCATACTTCCCATAGTATACATACATCATTGTTGCATATATTGGTATCATCTCTTGTGTCACAAAGTTGTCATCGCACACTCATTTGCTATCTTGGTTCGTCAAGCATTGCATGAGAAAAGAGCTCAAACATCAAAGAGCCAAACAAGCTTTTGAGCAAAGAGAAAAGATAAGCAAAGAGCTTTTAAGCAAGAACCATAGCATCTTACAACATTAAGATTGTCATACTCGATCATCTTGGATCATATCATAGCAATACCTTGCATAAAGAAATATTTGGGATAGAAGTCGTTGCATTTTTGCTAAGTAGGTTGTGCACAAGTTCTTGTATCCGCCTATTGTGCAATCCTGCTAGCGTCTCTCTAGTGTTGTTCAACAAGAGCATTTTTGTGGATTCCAAATTTTGGCTCACCATTGGTTGCACAACCCCACTTATCTTTTTGCGTGTGTGTTTCTGTGTACCTTATATGCTTGGTCTACTTGTTACATTGCATCTTCCGAATCTTTTCCAACATTATTGAAGCTCACTTACAATTGCATCAAATTTTTCGCCACCATCCTAACCAAGCTCCACCAAAAGCTTTTACTTGTGTAGGTGTGATAAACCGACAAGAACTAGTACCAATTGTGCTATTTCCTTGTCCTACATTGGAGTGATCCTCGATCCACTTTCAACTTCGGTCAAGGTACATTTGGTAGTCGTTCTTCTCTTTCTACCACTCACATTTGTCTTGGAATAATGGATAGGCCAAGTACTTCTACCAACCCACTCTTCATGGAGCAAGACGACGACATGAACTCCTTCGTCACCAAGAGTCATCTCTTTGGTGCACAACGTGCTTTGCATCAAGAGCAACAAGCTATGAGTGAAAGCATCGACAACCTTGCCGCCGATTGGCGACTTTCCGAGCAACGTACAAGGGACTACTTCGACCACAAGCTCGACGATCACAAGCAAGATAATGACACAAGGATGGACGAAATTCGTGCTTTGTTGCTCAACTGCTCGTCTTCCGCTTCGAGAAGGATCCGTTCAAGCCGCCACTCCGACTTCACCCTCTCCTGCTCAAGTACACCGACATCGAAGACTCTTTGCCGAGCCGCGCGCACCGACCGTCAAGCAAGCCTCAATCCCCCACGAGACACCGACTCTCAAGAGCACCGACAACGTCAAACTCAAGAGGCCTTTGCGCTAGCACGAGAACGGCAACGCCAACGCCAACATGAAGAGGAAGAGCGAGCGTGTCTACACCAAAATGATCAAGATGCCGAGGCACAATGTCAAGAACAACAACTCTGTGACGCTCAAGCACTTGCGGCGCAACAAGCTCTACGCGATTCGAGTCGGGTCGTAGCCGACCGAAGCTGACAAGCCCGTGAACAAGAGGAAGCATTTCACGAAGAAATTCAAGAACGAAGATTTCAAGCTCGCGTGCATCGTCAAGTTCCTCTGCGAGCTCGACGAGCTCCTCCACAAGCTCACCAAGAACAACAAGTCAATCCAGAGCATGAAGACAATGGAGATCCTCCATGGCAAGAACAACACAACGATAACAAGCTTCTGTGCCAAGAGCACCACGAGTTGATCAATCATCAAGAACATGGGCGTCATCACCCCAACCCAACACAATGAAGAGAAACATTATGGCAAACTCACCGAGCTAGTGCACCAAGCTACCAAAGCGGAACGCCAAGTGCAAGATGATTTCAAGTATGCCAAGTTCTCATCCAAGTCCTACGGCTTCTCCAACAACCAAGCTTCAACGACTCCAACACCGACTACAAGACCTTATACTTCCAACATCGACAAGTCAACTTCCAAGAAAGCTTCGTCAACTACAAGCCATCCTCCTACGAGCAACTTCAAGCCGAGAGCTTCATCATCATCAACCCCAACCGATGATACCGAGGCCACAAGTCCTACGAGTGCACCAACAAATGAACCATGGTCTTCAACGACGATGGCACTTATGTCTCCATGAGTGAAGGCGAAATGGAAGCCCTTGAGAAAGTCGCCATGCACCGCCAATTGAACAATGAAGAAGAACAAGTATTTTGCGATGAAGACTGAAGCCCGCACTTGTTGTCGCCAAAGTCTTGACACTCCAACATCACCAAGAAGAAGACCAACGATGCCACATATTCCACACCAAGGCCGGCATCAATGGACGATCTGTCAAGGTCATCATCGATGGAGGAAGTTGTCATAATCTCACAAGCGAAGATCTTTGCTCCATGCTCCAATTTCCCAAGACGAAGCATCCACATCCATACAAAGTGCAATGGCTTAGTGACTCTGGCACCATCCAAGTCGAGCACCGAGTACAAGTCTCTTTAAAAATCGGTGCCTACGAAGACAACTTGGAGTGCGACGTCGTTCCAATGACCGTTTGTCATCTTCTCCTTGGACGGCCATGGCAATTCGATAGAGGAGTCGTCCACAACGGCCGAACGAACCACTACATCTTCAAGATGAAGGGCAAGGAGTACGTCCTCCGTCCAATGTCGCCAAGTCAAGTGATCGCCGACAAGCAAGCCACCCATCTTGGAGATCATAGTGAGAGAGCGAGCCACCAAAAAGAGAGTGAGCGCCACAAGCCAAAATTGAGTGCCTTCACAATGAGCGAAAACAATAAACTAGTTCTATTTGCCACCAAACGTGAGATGACAGAAGTGTGTGAGAACCCATCTAGTGTCCTACACTACGTCCTCATGTGCAAGGACAATGCACCACAAACTAACACTTCTCACACTCTTCCTCTAGTGTTGTCTTCTCTTTTGCAGGAATTTCAAGATGTTTTCCCCGATGAGCTACCTCCGGGTCTACCTCCTCTACGAGGCATTGAGCACGGAATCGACCTCATCCCCGGAGCACCTCTTTCGAACAAAGCTCCATACCGTGTCAACCCCGACGAAACAAAAGAAATACAAAGGCAAGTAAAGCATCTCATAGACCATGGACATGTGCGTGAAAGTTTGAGCCCTTGTACCGTTCCGGTCATTCTTGTGCCAAAACGTGACGGTAGTTTCCACATGTGCTCTGATTGTAGACCTATCAATGCTATCACCGTTTGCTATAGGTATCCCATTCCACGCCTAGATGATATGCTTGATGAGCTTAGCGGTGCCACTATATTTTCCAAAATTGATCTTAAGAGTGGTTACTATGAAATCCGCATACAAGAGGGTGATGAATGGAAAACTGCCTTCAAAACCAAGTTTGGTTTGTATGAGTGGTTACTCATACCTATGGGTCTTTCGGAAGCACTGGACACTTTTATGTGCCTCATGAATCATGTCTTTCGCCCTTACATTGGTATATTTGTTGTGGTCTACTTTGATGACATTCTTGTGTTTTGCAAATCTATCAAAGAGCATGTCACCCATGTCCGCACAGTTTTGCAAACTCTTAGAAAAGAGCGCCTCTATGCTAATATGGAGAAATGCCTTTTTGGTGTTGATAAGATCATTTTCCTTGGTTTTGTTGTTTCTTATAAGGGTGTTCATGTTGATGAGTCCAAGATCCATGCTATTAAGACTTGGCCGCAACCAACCAATTTGCATCAAGTGCATAGTTTTCTTGGCCTTGCGGGTTTCTATCGTCGCTTTGTGAAGGATTTTAGCACCATTGCTTCGCCTTTGCATGCTTTGAGCAAGAAGAATGCGCCTTTTGTTTGGGGACCATCCCAAGATATCACATTGAATGAGCTTAAGAATTTTCTTACTCATGCTCCCGTGCTTGCTTTGCCCAACTTCGATAAACCTTTTGAAATTTCTTGAGATGCTAGTGGTAATGGCATAGGAGGTGTGTTAACGCAAGAGAAGCGCCCCATAGCTTACTTTAGTGAGAAACTTTCTGGAGCGCAACTCAATTACCCCATCTATGACAAAGAGCTATATGCTTTAGTCCGCGTTTTGCATGAATGGGAACATTACCTTCGTCCCCATGAGTTTGTCATTCATACCGATCATGAGACTCTCAAGTATCTTAAGGGACAAACAAAGTTGAACAAGCGTCATGCTAAATGGAGTGTTGAGTCTTTTACCTATGTAATCAAGTACATCAAGGGTAAAGAAAACATCGTAGCGGATGCTCTTTCCCGCATATGCATGCTTGTCACGCAACTTGAGTTAGATGTCATTGGCTTCGAGCATATCAAAGACTTGTATGAGCATGATGCAACTTTTGCTACTCCTTATGGCAAGTGTTTGTCGAATACATCTTGGGAACGCTATTACATCAAAGACGGCTATCTTATGAGAGCTAACAAACTTTGCATCCCCAAGTCCTCTCTTTGTTTGTTGCTTTTGCAGGAGTCTCATGGAGGAGGCTTAATGGGACACTTCTGACGCGACAAGACGTTCGCCACGCTCTTGAAGAGATACTTTTGGCCAAAGATGTTTCGGTACGTCAATCGTTTCACCAACCGATGTTCTACATGTTGCAAAGCTAAGTGCAAAGCTCAACCTCATGGCCTCTATATGCCTTTACCAATTCCATACCAACCATGGGAAGACATTAGCATGGACTTTGTACTTGGTTTGCCTAGGACTCGAAATGGGAAAGATTCCATATTTTTCTTTGTGGACCGTTTCTCAAAAATGGCACATTTTATTCCTTGCAACAAGATAGATGATGCTTCACATGTTGCTAATCTCTTTTGTAGGGAAATATTGCGTCTCCATGGTGTGCCAAAGACTATCGTCTCGGACCGCGACGTCAAGTTTCTTAGATACTTTTGGAACACCCTATGCGCCAAGCTCGGAATCAAGCTACTCTTCTCCATGGCATACCATCCTCAAACCGACGGCCAAACGGAGGTGACAAACCGCACACTCTCCGCTCTCCTCCGAGTACTCATCAAGAAAAACATCAAGGAGTGGGAGGAGTGTCTACCCATCGCCGAGTTCGCCTACAACTGATCAAGACACTCAACAACCGGCAAGTCCCCTTTCGAGGTCGTCTATGGATTCAACCCTTTGTCACCATTGGATATTCTCCCTCTACCACTCCAAGAGCGCATCAATTTGGATGCAAGTGCACGAGCGACCCATCTAAAGAAGGTGCATGAAGATACAAGAAACACCATCGAGCGCCAAGTACAACGCCTTGCGACCAAGCTCAACATCAACAAGCACCCTATGATATTCAACATTGGAGACCTCGTCTGGCTACACCTTCACAAGGACCGATTTCCCCAAGAACGCAAGTCCAAACTTTGACCACGCGCGGATGGACCATTCCAGGTGCTTGCACACTACAACAACAACGCATACAAGATCGACATCCCTCGTGACAAGTACTCCGTGAGCGACATCTTCAACATCAAAGATCTCTCGCCCTACCATGGTGACGAGGATTTCGATCCAAGGACGGATCTTCCCCAAGGGAGGGGACATGATGCAGAGCATCCCATGATCTTCCCCATGGACGCACCGACACCTCCGACGACACCACTTGGACCAATGACACGAGCCCGAGCCAAAGCTATCGAAGATAAGGTGAACTCACTCCTCTCCGAGCTTCCACTTTCTATGCATGAGACATGGCTACTACCTAAGTCTGAGGTGTTGTGCATGATTAGACACCAAGAGGGCCCTCCCGAAGATGCGCATGAAGATGTACAAGTCCCCAAGTCCACGGATGAGGAGAACCAATGGAAGGAGCCAAGAGCATCTCCCAGGCCCCGGACATTCGGCCAAGACCCCGGACATCCGGCCCCTGGAGCGTCTTCCTCTACATTAGCCTAGCCGCAGAAGGCTACAGGCCCCGGACATCCGGCCCCTTCCGAGCCCCCGGACGTCCGGCCACCGCCCCGGAAATCCGGCCCCTCCGAACCCGAGAGTAACAAATGCCACCTCTCTAGCCCGGACATCCGCCCCCCAGCCCGAACATCCGGCATCGCCTGAAAGCACGGACATCTGGCCCGAGCATCCCGGACATCCGGCCTCCCCTGTCTGTGCACAGTGAAGGGCCGAAGCCCATGTATCCCTTCTCCCCCCTAGACTATATATACTCCATCCTGTACAACTTTTTATGGTTAGCAAAGGATTAGCTCATATTTTGTGTGAGAGCTTTGCTCATCCACTTGGTTACCTTCTCCTCGGAGATTCAAGCCTCCACCGGAGAAGATCCCCCAAGCGGATTCAAGACCCCTCTTTAGGGAAGAACATCAAGACCTCCTCACGGAGAAGAACCAGTTACCCTTTTCTATCGTCCCTAGTTGATCATGGATCGTGTATGTTACTTTATGTACTCGAGGATCTAGCCCATGTGTGACCTGTTCTTGTTAGTTTGAGTGTTCCTCTCGTGTTTCCCCTTGTGATTTCCCTCGTTCCCCTCTTTGTGTTCCTCGTGTTCTTTGTGGGATCCGCTCCTTTCATGAAAGATCGGGCGATTAGGGTTCCACCCTACATCAGTCCGAGCGCTCCTTAATGCGAAGGTCCATAGAGCCAATCTTTAATGTCGCTCCTCCGTTCGCGAGATGTATCATGTAGACAACAAGAAGGAAACAACAATGAAAGAGTGACCCATCCAATAAGCGTATTTGAGGATGGTTCAAAGGGAAGGAGTTCACCTTTATGAGAATGTCGAAAATGTTGGTGTCATGCATTGTGTACGCCTTCACATGACCAAGTTGTCTCGTGATGGTACCACCTTGTGGATCTTTCAAAACGAAAGAACTTGACAAACACTCGGAAAAACAAATGAGGTTAGCAGAAGTGCAAAACCAATCATTTGTGTTGTAAGATACCCAACAAGGTATGCATCATGCTCATCATAAGAAAGATCAAGGGAGCATTTCATAGTACGGAGGCATATGATGCGAGAACAGCCAAATAGAATAGGCTCAATCAAACAAGCATGCATCACAAGTAATATGTCCAAGTCTCCACGATCAATAAGCATAGCGAGTTGGCACTCAATACAAATGGATATGAGGGATGCCACTAATGGGGACAAGAGACAATGATCAAGATAAATCATCTGAGAGGCAAGAGAATATATGTCATCAACCCAAGAAAGCGAGTAATAGTGGAACATGGGTGACATGACAAAGCAAGAAATCATAGTGATCAAGTCAAGCAAGCTAGTAGTGCAAAGATGCAACTTACTAGAAGGAATCATGTCAAGCATGTCATATGTGCAAATGGTGGTCATGAATAATGCACAAGACATATCACAAGCATGATGGCAAGTTATGAGCAAAATAGGTTCATGGTACACATGGCAATAGCAACAAGGATCTCCACCAAGCATGCAAATACACATAGGAGTAGCATAATGGTGAATCATGGGTAGATGCAAGCAAGGGTTTGACTTGCATGGAAAAATCATGTAAAGACGCATAACATGCAAAGTGAACAGGATACAATGGGCATAAGGTGCAAATGGTAAATAGCCCAAAGCCGTGTGAGAGCCAAGTAAAAGAGATGTGTGTAGTTCTTGCGCGAATGGAACGTTGGTAATGGTAGTCCACGGGATCCCAAATCGTCGTTGCTCTCAAACGCTCGTTTCATCAACTCTTGGTATCTAGAGCCAAGTTGATCATGCTTTCGGAGCCTCCCCTCTTCGTTTTCTAGCTTGATTTTGTTGATTTGGTCCTAAATCTGAAAATACCCACAAAAATAGCCCCCAATTTTTTTGTGATTTGTGAGTTTTGATGATGTTTTGTTAATTTTGATCCATTGGTTTGCTTGGTTTCAAGTGGATCTAGCATCTCCCCAAGTTTCCCCAACTTCCGTCCACCAAATCTCCTCTATTTTGCCCCAAAAATTCGTCCTCGAGAGGAAATCCCCAGCAGTTTGACCTACCCGGATCATCCGGACCTTCTCCCGGATCATCCGGACACCTCACGGATCAGCTGGACCCTCTCCCGGACGTGCGTATAACCCACGCACAAAACAGGACCGGAGCTGACCAACCTGGATCATCCGGATGTACACCCGGATCATCCGGACCTCATCCCGGATGTCCGGCTAACCCTGACACTGACTCGGCCGAATTCTTGTTTCGGCCATAACTAATTCATCCGAACTCCGTTCTTGATGTTCTTTAGCTCGTTTTGAAGCTCTTGACATTCCCCTTCCCACAAAAATACTACCACCAATATTTGACTCCATCAAAGTTTTGGAACTTTGGCATCTTTGCCTAGGGCTTCCACCACAACCTCTGCATAACCACCACCGACTTCCGCAACCTAACCAATTGTGATACATATAGCATTAGCGGTTGTTTGAGTTGTGACTTAAGTGTCCTAAGGTGTTTCGGCTACTTAGGGACGGTTGCTTCTTCATCAACCACCACCACCACTTCCTCATAGGCTTGACCACCATACACTTCCGCCACCCCAACCTAACCAAATTTTGTTTGTGTTGTGAGTTGTGTCTCCTAAGGTGTTTCGGCTACTTAGGGACGGTGCTTCCAACTCCGACACCGTGTATAGTCCACCACCTTATCCTCCATTTCCGCATTGCCTACTCGTAAAAACCATCATTGCATTTCCGCAATTCCATTGAGCTTCCGCAACAGCACCACCACATCACACTACCACCATTTGACATTTGAGATTTTGACTTCACGGTTTTTCCGTTTCCTAAGGTGTTTCTGCTACTTAGGGACGAGTCTCCATCATCTTGGTATCTCCATCAAGATCACCGCCACTCATCATCGCCAAGGACGGTAACCTCCATATCATCTTGGTATCGTGGTATCCCTCCATCGTATATTCCCTTGCCATTGCATTGATAACCCCTAGCCCATTTTGCGTCACGTGCCTATCGAGACTAGCCATTTGAGTATTGCCGACAATGTTACTTATGCACATTAGTGATGTACACCATCCATTGCATACATACCATATCTTATTGGTATCATCATATCATCTTGTTTGCCACGAGTTTGTTCCAGCATATATACAATTGCTATCTTGGTTTGTGCATTTCACATTGTGGCCATAAAAAAAGAATAAGCTTTTAAGCAAAAGAGAGAAAAACAAAAGAGCTTGTAAGAAAGTGCCATGGCATCATACCACATTGCATATAAGATTGTAATATCTGATCATCTTGGATCATACAAATGGACCATACATACATAGCATACTTGGGATAGAAGTTTATCCATTTTGCATCTTATAGGTTATGCACAAGTATCGTATCCGCCTATTGAGAAATCGTGCTAGTGTCTCTCTTAAGTTGTGCAACACGAGCGTTTTCCATGGATTCCACATTTTGCGCTCATCCTTGGTTGCACGACCCCATTTATATATCCGTGTGTGTGTTTTTGTGTGCCATTCATTGCTATTGGTCTACTTGTTTCACTTGCGAATTTGTGAATCTCTTTCAAAATTATTGACTCTTGCTAACATTTTGCATTAAATTTTCGTTCCACTATCCTCATCGAGCTACTCCATGAGCTTTAGTTTGTAGGTGTGAGTGAACAAGTCCGGTACCAATTCCACTATTCTTTCATTTCACATTGAGTGAAAGTGGATACATACTCAACTTTGGGAAAAGGTAAATTGGTAAAGTTTATCTCATTTCCTACTCACCTCTAGTAGAATCTTGTGATGGATAGGCAAGGTATTTCACCTTCGGTCTACAACAACAACAACGAGTTCGATGCCACGAATAACTCTACCGACGCCAAGATGCAATCTCAAATGGAGGAGATCAAAGCCCTCATCAAGTCCTACAAGCGACCTTCCTCATCTTCAAGAAGACGCTCAAGTACACATGCTTCCAAGCTACCATCTCTGCCAAGGTCACATCGGCATTGACACCATCACAACCACGAACGTGAAGGTCAAGAGCTCAACACCAACAACCGCTCAACGACTTCACCATCTCAATTGGCATCTTCGCCAAGCGACTTCAAGGCATCTTCGCCTTTGGATATACGACATCTTCGCCAACAAGCACCTCAATAATACGCTCAAGACAAGCTCCGCAAGCTCAAGTCCACGACTTCCATGAGCTACTACGACCTCGACATCGACCATGAGATTCCTTTCTATGGAACTCTAGAACCAGAGGAGTATCTCGAGTGGGAACATTTGATGGATGACTACCTCAAGCTACATCAAGTTCCTCCCGAAGATCAAGTGAAGTGCACCACAAGAAGCTTCCACGGCTACATGTACACATGGTGGCTTTCACACACCTTCGAAAAGCTACAACATGAGTTGGCCCAAGACGAAGAGAGCTTTGCGGTGAGAGTTCGTGCCTCCAACCTACACGGAACAACATCAACGCCAATTGGAGAACACCATCCAAGGATCCAAGTCCATCAATGAGTACTTCAAGGAGATGAAGAAAGCCTTGCGATGAGCCGGCGTGGACGACCCCATTTCGATGAAGTTCCACTTCATGATGGGATTGCACAACAACATCTCCAAGATGATCTTCCTCGAGAACTACAAGTCCCTCGACGACAACTACATTGGTGCTCTCAAGGCGGAACAGGACTCATGAAGGCCAAAGCTTCTCCACCCCAAGCTTCACTTCGTGACGACCAAGCTCCATGAGAACGAGCATGAGGCTATTACCACCATGATGTCCAAGCCCGGCGAGCTCCAAGACGATGCTCCCAAGTTTGACTTCACCGCCATCCCTCTTTGTGGCATTGATGGTGCCAAGTCTACTTCGACTCTTTTTCAAGACGGTGTGGCAACGACTACGACTACGAAGCCAATCAAGGAACATGCTTTGGAGGCGAGCGACATGGTGACGAGCAAGGATGATGTTTCCATATTAGGAGGTGAGAGTGATGATGTGCCATCTTCGGCCTTCATCCACGGCGATGATGACGTTCCCTTCGACCACGGCGACGTATGATGATTTGAGTGACTTGTGCCACCATATTGAGAGTGAGAGTGACTTCACCACTAGCCCCATATTTGATGTGTTGCCATGATTCCCATGTAAGGAGAGCCACAACCCCCACCACTTGAGTGAGATGAGTGACTCCACCATATGTGACATTGAGTGCACCTACCTTGACGGAGTGAGTGAACCACCACATAGAGAGAGTGAGGTAGCTGATAGGGCATGTGAGGCCACTATGATTTCTAACAACTTAATCTCTACTTCTATTGTGTCTTCTCATTTGGTGCTAGGTCCCATGTATGATGACACGCCGATTCACGACGACTTCGCCCTCCATTTGGACAAGACAATGGCCATGGTGGAATATGATGCACCCCCACATGGTTCCATTAAGAGGAAAATTACCACCATTTGTTCTTGGCCACCTCACGTACACCACTTGAGTTATGACAACGGTAACATAGGTGAAGGTGATGCTCTAGTCCCACTAGTGAACGTTCTTGACATTGATTGCTTGCATGATGTTGATCAACCTATTACCATGCTTCATGCTAGTGCGATTTTACCATGCGATGATTTACCCATTTATGATGAGTATGATGATTGCCATGTGGAGTCTATTAGTTGTGATGCCATGTTACATAGGATTTCTTGTGATAATTCTCTCGGTCACATCATGTTTGAAAATCCGCTTGACTTGTTATATGCTATGCATGAGATCAATCATATGTCATATTTGCAATCTCTTCGTAGTGACTATGCATATGCCATTAAAATAAACCCAATTTGCACATATGGCATAGATGACAAGTGCATGGTTATTGGCATTTGTTTTTCTTGTGATGACATTGATATGCTCCCTTTGCATCATTTATCTCATATGCCATGCCATGACCAGCTAGCTTCAGATATCCATTGTTTTGGATGTTTTCCATTTTATCCATATGATGTTTCCATACATGTTTGGAGATTTTGATCACTCCCATCCACTTATGTGCACAATATGCTTCCCATGAATAAACATGCTATTAATGTGCCATATACTTGTATGCTCAATTTTCATCCCCATCGTGTTATACACAATAACTATTCTTTCATGATGGATGACATGTTCTTATACCATGCATCAAATTTCTTTGAGCGATGCTTATTTTGTACTAACTCTCACGTGCACATACACATCATGATGGATGATGTGTACATTTACCACACACACAATCTCTTTCATTTGTGTCTCTTTTGTGTAGGTACCCTTGAATTCTTGTCAACCTCGCAATCCCACGAGTTGACAAAACGAGCTCTAGAGAGCAATTATGACTTGGGATCCCATGGATTGTCTTTCCCACCGCTCTCTTCGCGCAAAGACTTCACACATTTCTTCTACATGGCCCTCACTTGGCTATGGGTTATTGTCCATTACATATTATATGCCCATCTTGCCATGTTCACTTTGCATGATATGCTCATTCCTATGCCTTTGACATGCATTTGTGACCCATGCTTTGCATTACACATGATGATTGATTCTCATACTTGTATGTGTATTTGCAAGCTTGGTGGAGATATTGATTGTTATTGCCATGTTTGCTTTGTGTCCCATGCCTATGATGATATTATGATCTTGCTTTGTCCTCGTGGTTGCGATATGTCATGTGCATTGCCTTTGCCTATTATTTCCTCACATGACATGATTGCCATGATTTCCTCTTGTGTGTTGTATCTTCGCTCCACTAGTTTACACGCCATGATTACTCTGCTTGCTTATGTTGCATCATCAATGATTCATGCTTTCTCATTTTATGCGGTTGATGACAACCATCTACATGCTCTACACATGATTAATATTGCTGCTTGTCATATATCTCCATATGTTGCCTCTCGTGCTAGATGATTTGCCATGTATTGAGTGCAATTATGCCTTTAGTCTTGACAATGAGTTTGCCCCCATAGCATTCTCACATATATTTGGAGATTTTGACATAATTCTTGTAAAGCATGCTTGTCTTACATCTTTGCACCATATACCTAGTGCCATGAATATAGCCATTATTGCATCATATTATTCATGCACTTGTGCTACTAATGTTTGCGTGCAAAAGAAGAGAACCATCATGATGGATAATGTGTTTATCTACCATGCGCATACGTTCTTTGCTTTGTTTTGTGCATGTGTAGGAAACTTGGACTTCATGTCAACTTCCACGTCATGTGAGTTGACAATCCGAGCTCTTGAGAGCGAACCACCTTCTACCACGACGATTCTACATCGCACTTGCTTGTACTTCGGCATTGTGAAGGACGCACAAGGACATGCCTTCAAGGTGACATCTTTTATGACCATGGATATTATGGATCATACTATTTGTGTTGCTTGCACCATGAGACTTATTGTTCATTTTGGACCACTTGATTGCACACATGTTAGATATCTTGCTTCAACTTGTCATTTTCACCGTTCCATGCATCATGATATATATGCCTTGTGTGTTGCATCCAATTCTTGGATTACCTGCTCCTATCATATGTTTGGTTGCAACAATGTCACTTCTTCACATATGCCATGTCCCATTGCTTGTCACATGATTGACTTGATTGCCTCACACATGATGAACAATTAATCTGCCTATTGTGTTGAGTGCCATACCATCTTCACTACACCCTATGCACATTATGCTTGGATTGTCTTGCACTTGTCCCACGTGTTTAGTCACTTAATTTTATTTGGTGTTGTGAATGTTTCCTATGCCTACCACAGACCATTTGTCGAGTGCTTTATGCATGATTGCTATGACCATGAGGTACATGCTTATTCTCTTCACACACACATTTGCATCACTACCTCACATTTACATGCTTGTTTCCATGATGACCTTCATTATGCTCAATTTATGTGCTTACATGCCATGTCACAATCCTTTGTCACACCATATGCTATGCTTGATGATGACACTTATTGGGTGACTCACCTCTTGAATGCCTGGTTTTGCACTAACGCTACACATTTGTTTTTACAAGTGTTTGTTGTTCTTGCTCCTTTTGAAGGAATCACTAGACGGTGCGACATTGGAGAGTGCCCATTTCGAGCTTCAAGATGACAAGTACTTGGTGAGCTTGACTCGAAGAATGAGTACAATATGGGCGCTGTCTTCATGTTGTTGAAGAGGTTCGTGCTCGTCGCCGTTGTCGAAGGGGATGGCCCTTGGTCGACCTTCTTGTCGTCGTCTTGTTGTAGGAGGCCCATATGATGTGCCACCTCGTAGCTCGTCTCCATGACCGAAGGGAAATTCCCATGCTCGGCCATCTTCTTTGAGGGGCTTCCGAATATGGAAGTGTCACCCTCGCTCTTAGGTGGTCGCCACATTGTTGAAGATGTCGATGTAGGCGAACTCACGAGAAGTAGGCGAAGATGCCGTACGTCCAAAGACGAAGATGCCTTGATAGCACTTGGCGAAGATGCCGAAGTGGTTGTTGTAGCCGTAGCTCTGTCTTGGTGGTGCTCGTCTCGCAGTCTTCTCTTATGCTCATGAATGTTGGCCTTGGCGCGTGTAGGCCTTGATGGGACTTGTGCATTTGTTCTTGGTGAGCATCGTCATGAAGATGTCAGTGTTTTCATACTTGAGCTTGTAGTAGATGTTGTTCGTCATTGTCGTGCACATGTTGCTTGGAGGTGACTTGCCCGTCATGACGAGGTTGATCACGAACATGATGGTGGTCGTCATGGAGATGTGGACGTGGATGACTTGCGCTTGCATCATTTTTGCGCTCCAAAGACTTGTGACTTGAACGTCACCTCCTTGAGGATGATGAAGGGGATGAACGGTTGGTCAACAAGGTACGAATCTCCTCCATCCTTGCATCTTGCTCCTCCTCTTGTGCGTAAAGCTTGTTATCGATGTAGTCCCTTTTCCTTGCTTCGGAGTGACTAATGTCGATGGAGAGGTTCTCGATACGCTCTCGCAATCTTGATTGTGCGCCTTGCATTTGTCGTTGTAGATCAAAGATGGACGCTTTGGTGATGTAGTTGTTCACGCCGTCGTTGTTGTCGAAGACCGAAGATGAAATTCCTTGCCTATCCATCACAAGACTCGAGCAAATATGAGTGGGAGAAAGAGAAGAACTTATACCAAATGTACCTTGACCGAAGTTGAAGATGGATCAATGATCACTCAATGATGTAACAAGGAAATAGCACAATTGGTACCGTTCTTGTCAATTTCTCACACCTACACAAATAAGGCTTATGGAGCTCGGTGAGGATAGTGACACAAAACATTTGATGTAAAATGTTAGCAAGAGTCAATAATGTTGAAAGAGATTCAAAAATTCGCAAGTGAAACAAGTAGACCAATAGCAATGAATGGCACACAGAAACGCACACACGGATAGATAAATGGGGTCGTGCAACCAAGGATGAGCACAAAATGTGGAATCCATGGAAAATTCTCGTGTTGCAGAACTTAAGAGAGACACTAGCACGATTTCTCAATAGGAAGATACGATACTTGTGCATAACCTATAAGATGCAAAATGGATAAACTTCTATCCCAAGTATGCTATGCTATGTATGGTCCAGTGGTATGATCCAAGATGATCAGATATTACAATCTTATATGCAATGTGGTATGATGCTATGGCACTTTCTTACAAGCTCTTTTGTTTTTCTCTCTTTTGCTTAAAAGCTTTTTCTTTTTTTATGGCCACAATGTGAAATGCACAAACCAAGATAGCAATTGTATATATGCTGGAACAAACTCGTGGCAAACAAGATGATATGATGATACCAATAAGATATGGTATGTATGCAATGGATGGTGTACATCACTAATGTGCATAAGTAACATTGTCGGCAATAGTCAAATGGCTAGTCTCAATAGGCACGTGACGCAAAATGGGCTAGGGGTTATCAATGCAATGGCAAGGGAATATACAATGGAGGGATACCACAATACCAAGATGATATGGAGGTTACCGTCCTTGGTGATGATGAGTGGCGGTGATCTTGATGGAGATACCAAGATGATGGAGACTCGTCCCTAAGTAGCTGAAACACCTTAGGAAACGGAAAAACCGTGAACTCAAAATCTCAAATGTCAAATGGTGGTAGTGTGATGTGGTGGTGCTGTTGCGGAAGCTCAATGGAATTGCGGAAATGCAATGATGGTTTTTACGAGTAGGCAATGCGGAAATGGAGGATAAGGTGGTGGACTATACACGGTGTCGGAGTTGGAAGCATGGTCCCTAAGTAGCCGAAACACCATAGGAGACACAACTCACAACACAAACAAAATTTGGTTAGGTTGGGGTGGCGGAAGTGTATGGTGGTCAAGCCTATGAGGAAGTGGTGGTGGTGGTTGATGAAGAAGCAACCGTCCCTAAGTAGCCGAAACACCTTAGGACACTTAAGTCACAACTCAAACAACCGCTAATGCTATATGTATCACAATTGGTTAGGTTGCGGAAGTCGGTGGTGGTTATGCAGAAGTTGTGGTGGAAGCCCTAGGCAAAGATGCCAAAGTTCCAAAACTTTGATGGAGTCAAATATTGATGGTAGTATTTTTGTGGGAAGGGGAATGTCAAGAGCTTCAAAACGAGCTAAAGAACATCAAGAACGGAGTTCGGATGAATTAGTTATGGCCGAAACAAGAATTCGGCCGAGTCAGTGTCAGGGTTAGCCGGACATCCGGGATGAGGTCCGGATGATCCGGGTGTACATCCGGATGATCCAGGTTGGTCAGCTCCGGTCCTGTTTTGTGCGTGGGTTATATGCACGTCCGGGAGAGGGTCCAGCTGATCCGTGAGGTGTCCGGATGATCCGGGAGAAGGTCCGGATGATCCGGGTAGGTCAAACTGCTGGGGATTTCCTCTCGAGGACGAATTTTTGGGGCAAAATAGAGGAGATTTGGTGGATGGAAGTTGGGGAAACTTGGGGAGATGCTAGATCCACTTGAAACCAAGCAAACCAATGGATCAAAATTAACAAAACATCATCAAAACTCACAAATCACAAAAAAATTGGGGGCTATTTTTGTGGGTATTTTCAGATTTAGGACCAAATCAACAAAATCAAGCTAGAAAACGAAGAGGGGAGGCTCTGAAAGCATGATCAACTTGGCTCTAGATACCAAGAGTTGATGAAACGAGCGTTTGAGAGCAACGACGATTTGGGATCCCGTGGACTACCATTACCAACGTTCCATTCGCGCAAGAACTACACGCATCTCTTTTACTTGGCTCTCACACGGCTTTGGGCTATATACCATTTGCACCTTATGCCCATTGTATCCTGTTCACTTTGCATGTTATGCGTCTTTACATGATTTTTCCATGCAAGTCAAACCCTTACTTGCATCTACCCATGATTCACCATTATGCTACTCCTATGTGTATTTGCATGCTTGGTGGAGATCCTTGTTGCTATTGCCATGTGTACCATGAACCTATTTTGCTCATAACTTTCCGTCATGCTTGTGATATGTCTTGTGCATTATTCATGACCACCATTTGCACATATGATGATAGAGGCAAAGGTGTCCCGTCTTTCGATGAGATGATGGATATCG
This sequence comes from Triticum aestivum, assembly GCF_018294505.1. Lineage (NCBI taxonomy): Eukaryota > Viridiplantae > Streptophyta > Magnoliopsida > Poales > Poaceae > Triticum > Triticum aestivum. The sequence continues at coordinate 236,204,891 of NC_057806.1, forward strand.
CTTTGGTGGAAGTCGACTTTGACGATCCGACTACGAACGTGCGAGGACGTCGCGCCTTAGCAATCGCTAAACCAACTCCGAGAGGTTATTGACCACGCCGGAGCACGATCAACCTGACCACGAGGGTCTGTTTCCTGCGAGCAAACGAAGAACAAGCAAGAAACTAAGATTGCAATCTGGATATTGCGAATATAAGATGAAAGCTTTATTGATCAAGGTGGGGTTCTGTGACGCCTTTGTCTGGTCGTTGAACACAAACAAAGTACGCGAAGTTGCAGCTATGGCGAACTTTTAATCTAAACAAAACCCAAAGTCTAAACGATGCCCTAAGGGCTGTATATATGGAGGAAGAGGGGGGAATTTCGTTGCCCTTGGTGGAGGGGTCCGAAATCAACCCTATCTCTTGTTTCCCCACACATACAGACTCTAAAAATAGCCTATACTTATGTATTTCGAAATTACATGGGCCTGGCCCAATAATAAGGTGACGCAGCACCTAAAATAGCCTCGGGACGAAATTTATGAAGTGGCATCTTGTATATTTCGTCCAAGGCTTCATGCACCCATTATGGTGGCTTCAAAGTCCTGAAATCATCACTTGTAACTCCGTTCTTGTTTCCCTTGCGTATGCCATCATCTCCATGCTTGTTCTTGCTCCAATGTTCATCCTTCTCCAAGCTAGGCCCTTCATTTGTAAGCAAAACAAATGTACCCAATTTAGGCAGCATCATATTCTCATGAACATTAGAATCATTACCAAGAAACGAAAGTACCTGGTAATTTAGTTGGCGTGCACGAGCTCTAGTAATTGGTCCAGTATGTATAGCAGCAGGGGCTGTGGGTGTAACAATTGTATTGATGTCCTCATCATCCTCCCCTTCTTGAAATGAAGTCGTCCTCGACGGAAGTTCATCTTCCTCACCCAAATAAGGCTTCAAATCTACAATGTTAAAAGTGGGACTAACCCCAAAATCTGCAGGCAGCTCAAGTTTATATGCATTATCATTTATTTTCTCTAACACCTTAAAGGGACCATCAGCACGTGGCATTAACTTTGATTTGCGCAAATCAGGAAATCTATCCTTACGCAAATGTAACCAAACAAGATCTCCAGGTGCAAACACAACATGTTTTCTACCCTTATCTCCAGCAAGTTTATATTTAGCATTCATGCGCTCAATGTTTTCCTTAGTTAACTCATGCATTTTTAAAATCAATTCAGCACGTTGTTTAGCATCAAAATTAACCTTCTCCGAAGATGGAAGAGGCAACAAATCAATAGGTGCACGAGGTAGGAAACCATACACAACTTCAAAAGGGCACATCTTAGTAGTAGAATGCAATGAACGATTATAAGCAAATTCAATATGAGGCAAGCATTCCTCCCACATTTTCTTATTATTCTTCAAAACAGCCCTAAGCATAGTAGACAACGTTCTATTGACTACTTCAGTTTGTCCATCAGTTTGGGGGTGACAAGTAGTACTAAAAAGCAGTTTAGTCCCCAACTTAGCCCATAAACATCTCCAAAAGTGGCTAAGAAATTTAGTATCACGATCTGAAACAATAGTATTTGGCACACCATGCAAGCGAATAATTTCACGAAAGAACAAATCAGCAACATTAACAGCATCATCGCTTTTATGACATGGTATAAAGTGTGCCATTTTCGAGAATCTATCCACGATAACAAATATGCTATCCCTCCCCTTCTTTGTTCGAGGTAAACCTAAAACAAAGTCCATAGATATATCCTCCCAAGGAACACTAGGTACAAGCAAAGGCATATATAAACCATGAGGATTGAGTCGTGACTTAGCTTTTTGACATGTAGTGCAGCGAGCAATAAAACGCTCAACATCCCGTCTCATCTTTGGCCAAAAGAAATGTGTAGCAAGTACGTCCTCTGTCTTCTTCATGCCAAAGTGTCCCATTAATCCTCCTCCATGCGCCTCCTGCAACAACAAAAGACGAACGGAGCTAGCTGGAATGCATAGCTTGTTAGCACGAAACACAAATCCATCGTTAACAACAAACTTGTTCCACATTCTTCCTTCTTTACAATTCTGCATTACATCTTTAAAATCAACATCATGCACATATTGATCTTTGATGGTCTCCAAACCAAATATTTTGAAGTCAAGTTGTGAAAGCATAGTATAGCGACGAGGCAATGCATCAGCAATAACATTTTCTTTTCCCTTCTTGTGTTTAATGACATAAGGGAAAGTCTCAATGAATTCAACCCATTTAGCATGTCTACGATTCAGTTTAGCTTGACTTTTAATATGTTTCAAAGATTCATGATCAGAATGTATAACAAATTCTTTGGGCCATAAATAATGTTGCCATGTTTCTAAAGTCCGAACAAGAGCATATAATTCTTTATCATAAGTAGAATAATTCAGACTAGGCCCACTCAATTTTTCAGAAAAGTATGCAACAGGTTTGCCATCTTGTAATAACACACCTCCTAATCCAATTCCACTAGCATCACATTCAAGCTCAAAAGTCTTATTAAAATCAGGAAGTTGGAGTAAAGGAGCATGTGTCAACTTATCTTTCAATACCGTGAAGGCTTCTTCCTGTGCGGTACCCCAAAGAAAAGGCACATCTTTCTTTGTAAGCTCATTGAGAGGTGCAGCAATGGTGTTGAAATCTCTCACAAAACGCCTATAGAATCCAGCGAGGCCAAGAAAACTCCTTACTTGTGTGACCGTTTTGGGCTGCGGCCAACTCTCAATAGCTTCAATCTTGGCTTTATCAACTTCAATTCCCTGTGGAGTAACAACATAGCCAAGAAAAGATACTCGGTCGGTGCAAAAGGTGCACTTCCCAAGGTTACCAAACAAACGTGCATCACGTAGAGCAATAAAAACATCACGTAAATGTTCCAAATGTTCCTCCAAAGATCTGCTATAAATCAATATGTCATCAAAGTAAACTACCACAAATCGTCCAATGAAAGCACGTAAAACTTCGTTCATTAATCTCATGAAAGTACTAGGTGCATTAGTTAACCCAAAAGGCATGACTAACCACTCATATAATCCAAACTTAGTTTTAAATGCTGTTTTCCATTCATCTCCCAATTTCATACGAATTTGATGGTAGCCACTACGCAAATAAACTTTGGAGAATATTGTAGAGCCACTCAATTCATCAAGCATATCATCTAGCCTAGGAATAGGATGACGATAACGAATAGTAATATTATTAATGCCTCTACAATCAACACACATACGTGATGTACCATCCTTTTTCGGCACTAGAATAATAGGAACAGCACAAGGACTAAGGGATTCGCGTATATAACCTTTGTCGAGAAGCTCTTGTACTTGACGCATAATCTCCTTCGTCTCCTCTGGATTGGTACGGTATGGTGCACGGTTTGGCAGTGAAGCACCGGGAATTAAGTCAATCTGATGCTCAATCCCTCGAATAGGCGGTAATCCCGGTGGCACGTCTTGTGGAAAAACGTCAGCGAACTCCTGCAAAATGTTAGTGACAGCAGGAGGCAAAGAGGAAGGCACGTCCTCGAATGAAAATAATGCCTCTTTGCACACAAAAGCATAGCAAACAGATTTGCTGAAATCTAGCTCATCAATATCAGATTTGGTGGCAAATAAACATGCACTTTTCAATTTAATTTCAGAAGCAACACTAGATGGTTTATTGTTAGGCTTCATTTGTTGCTCAAATTCTTTTGCCACAATCTGATTTTCACTCTTATTCTTCTCCTGTTGTGCTTTATTAGCTCTATTAATATCATCTTTCAAAATGGAATCAGGAGTCATAGGAAGCAAAGTAATATTTTTATCCTTATGAACAAGAGTATAGTGATTGTTTCTACCATGGTGTACAGAATTTTTATCAAATTGCCATGGTCTACCAAGTAATAAGGAACATGCTTGCATAGGTACCACATCACAATCAACATAATCAGCATATGTAGAGATACTAAAATGCACACGAACAGTACGTGTTACCTTAACCTTGCCGCTGTTGTTGAACCATTGGATGTAGTAAGGATGTGGATGTGGTCTTGTGGTGAGAGAAAGCTTCTCCACCATCTCCATGCTAGCCAAGTTGTTGCAGCTCCCTCCGTCTATTATGACGCGCACAGAACGTTCCTTCACAACTCCCTTGGTATGGAACAAATTGTGCCTCTGATTTTGCTCAGCTTGTGTGACCTGCACACTCAAAACACGTTGAGCAACTAAACATTCATACCTGTCAGCGTCTTCAGGAGCCATGTATTGCGTCTCATGATCAGAATCATCTCCACCATGATCTTCACGTGTAATAAGAGCCAATGTCTCCTCATCATAGTCACTAGCGGACTCATATCCACCATCCGCGGTAGCAATCATCACACGCGGAGATTTGCATTCCCTCGCATAATGACCTCCTCCCTTACAACGACGACAAATAATATCACTTGTGTGCCCTGTTGATGCCATGGAAGAAGAAGAACGCTGTGCAGGCCCCGCAGGTGCGCTCTTGGCAGATAATGGTGGTTGTGCCTGTTTTCTTGTATCACGGCTGGAGGTGGCACCGGATGGAGGTGCTGGTGCAGTTGAAGTAGAAGATGCACGTGGTGTCCATGATGAAGGTCGGCCTGCAGAAAAGTTAGTTCGCCCCAATGCTTGTCGATCCTGCACTTCACGTTCAGCTTTACAAGCAAGATGGAATAAACGAGTGATATTAGTATACTCCTTATAGTCTAGAATGGTCTGAATCTCTCTATTTAATCCACCCAGAAAACGTGCAAGCATAGCTTCATTCTCCTCAACAATACCACATCTAATCATGCCAGTTTGTAATTCCTGATAATATTCTTCTACAGAATTTTTCCCTTGTCTTAAACGCTGCAATTTTTGAAGCAATTCACGTTGATAATATGGTGGAACCCAACGCAGTTTTCAAAGCAGCCCAAGTAGTTGGAATAGGATATAATCTACAATGTTCAGACCACCATACACATGCAAAACTAGTGAAAGCACAAACAGCAGCAGCAACTCGTCTCTCCTCAGGATATTGTAAACATGTAAATCGTTGTTCAGTTTCTAACTCCCAAGTAAGATATATATCAGGAACATATCTACCCTCAAATGGTGGAATATTCAATTTCAGTTTAGGAATATGGACATCATCTCGTACCTGAGGTGGTGGTGCAGGCCTACCATTACGAATATATACCTGAGGTCGACCTGCTGGTGGTGGTAGAGGTGGCTGCACGTAGTGTTGATTTTGATCAACCTCATCCTCATAATCTCCCACATAATCATCCTCCTCCACATCAGCAGCAGGAGCCACAGAAGTATCAACAGCAGCACCAACAGTTTGGCCAAACGCAAGAGGAACACGGCTTGCTCGGCGGAGGTCTGCTTCGCGACGTGGAGGTAGTCGTTGTTGTTGTTGTTGTTGGAGAGGTGCGTTAGGTGCAGCGGGTGGTGGTGGTGGAAGACGCGCGAGCAATTCATTAAACTTGTTATCGAGCTTTGTTTCAAACGTCTTCTCAAGGCCAGTGATCTTCTCCATGGCCTCTTCAAAATTGTTCAGCACATCTTGCACCTGTTCAGTCATCATTTGCTGAAACTTATCATGAAGCTCCTTGTTCGATAAATTCTCCCAGTCAATCTCGTCGGCTTGTGATCCTGGCATGGTTAGCAGCAATAGAAACACACAAGAATATGATCCTACAAACTACGAACAAGTGGTGGTGGTGGGTGTCACAAATCCGTCAAGCAAATCTCAAATTCTTACCAGTTCTTACCCAGCAGCAGGCGGTGATCGGCAACCGTTGTAGTCAAAAACTCTCAAAGCTTGGATAGAGCGATTACCAGGGACAGTCAAACGCACGACGTAGATGTATGTGGAGCTGGGAAGGCTTATAAGATGGTAGCAAAAAGGGTCAGCAATAATCAATTCAGAGATGCAAAGTTGAATAAACGCTCAACGACGGTACTGTGCTGGTCCTAGGCTAGACTGTGCTAGAGACGCGAGCCTAGAACACTAACAAAATCACGGCGCGGCACGTAAACAAGGGAAAAGCACACTCTGGAATTTTTTTTCGCTCTTTTTTTTGCGCTCTTTGTTTTTTTTTTGCGCTGTTTTTTTTTTGCGAAAAATCACTATAATGGCGAGTGTCTCAAAACTCTTCTTAGCTCAAACTGACAGGATGGGCACGAAATTTTTTCGACCAATTTTTTTTTTTTACTGTCCGGACCCAAAAACTGGAAACGGGTCAAAAAAAACTTCCTATAATGGCACCTGTCTCAAAACACTCAGAAACACCTAAAAATAGGATAGCCAGAAAAATTTTCGAAAAATGCGTTTTCGAAAAATTTTGGGCCTAAACGGAGCGTGGCTACCCAGAAATTTTTCAAAACACTCAGAATTTTTTTTTCCGAAACCTACTCCGGCAAGGAAACACGAATCGGAAACTAGATGGATCTCGAAAACAAACCTAATAAGCAAGGAACTCGGATTGGTGGTGGATATATGGTGGTGGTATATGGCAGCGGTGGTGGTAGCGGTGGTAGTATATGGATACGGATTGGTGGTGGTATATGGATATGGATTCGGAGCGGTGGTGGTAGATGGCAGGGGCGATGATGATGGTGCGGCGGCGGCGTGACAACTTATGACCAGAACTCGAAACTCTAAAAGACTAGACTCTAAGACCAGCAACTAGACCGACGATGCAACCGCAAATTCAACAAAGCAAAACCCTAAAAAGATTATGCAAAGGCTCAGATTGGTTCGGATATGATGAACTAACCCTAAATTTTTTTTGTGGCTTTTTCGTGGACTATAGGTATGAAGACAGACTCGATCTAAACTACGAAAAACTGTAAAATCTCACCGAGCAACCTGGAAATCTGATACCACTTGATAGAGGCAAAGGTGTCCCGTCTTTCGATGAGATGATGGATATCGCTTTGGTGGAAGTCGACTTTGACGATCCGACTACGAACGTGCGAGGACGTCGCGCCTTAGCAATCGCTAAACCAACTCCGAGAGGTTATTGACCACGCCGGAGCACGATCAACCTGACCACGAGGGTCTGTTTCCTGCGAGCAAACGAAGAACAAGCAAGAAACTAAGATTGCAATCTGGATATTGCGAATATAAGATGAAAGCTTTATTGATCAAGGTGGGGTTCTGTGACGCCTTTGTCTGGTCGTTGAACACAAACGAAGTACGCGAAGTTGCAGCTATGGCGAACTTTTAATCTAAACAAAACCCGAAGTCTAAACGATGCCCTAAGGGGTGTATATATGGAGGAAGAGGGGGGAATTTCGTGGCCCTTGGTGGAGGGGTCCGAAATCAACCCTATCTCTTGTTTCCCCACACATACGGACTCTAAAAATAGCCTATACTTATGTATTTCGAAATTACATGGGCTTGGCCCAATAATAAGGTGACGCAGCACCTAAAATAGCCTCGGGACGAAATTTATGAAGTGGCATCTTGTATATTTCGTCCAAGGCTTCTTGCACCCATTATGGTGGCTTCAAAGTCCTGAAATCATCACTTGTAACTCCGTTCTTGTTTCCCTTGCGTATGCCATCATCTCCATGCTTGTTCTTGCTCCAATGTTCATCCTTCTCCAAGCTAGGCCCTTCATTTGTAAGCAAAACAAATGTATCCAATTTAGGCAGCATCATATTCTCATGAACATTAGAATCATTACCAAGAAACGAAAGTACCTGGTAATTTAGTTGGCGTGCACGAGCTCTAGTAATTGGTCCAGTATGTATAGCAGCAGGGGCTGTGGGTGTAACAATTGTATTGATGTCCTCATCATATGACATGCTTGACATGATTCCTTCTAGTAAGTTGCATCTTCGCACTACTAGCTTGCTTGACTTGATCACTATGATTTCTTGCTTTGTCACGTCACCCATGTTCCACTATTACTCGCTTTCTTGGGTTGATGACATATATTCTCTTGCCTCTCAGATGATTTATCTTGATCATTGTCTCTTGTCTCCATTAGTGGCATCCCTCATATCCATTTGTATTGAGTGCCAACTCGCTATGCTTATTGATCGTGGAGACTTGGACATATTACTTGTGATGCATGCTTGTTTGATTGAGCCTATTCTATTTGGCTGTTCTCGCATCATATGCCTCCGTACTATGAAATGCTCCCTTGATCTTTCTTATGATGAGCATGATGCATACCTTGTTGGGTATCTTACAACACAAATGATTGGTTTTGCACTTCCGCTAACCTCATTTGTTTTTCCGAGTGTTTGTAAAGTTCTTTCGTTTTGAAAGATCCACAAGGTGGTACCATCACGAGACAACTTGGTCATGTGAAGGCGTACACAATGCACGACACCAACATTTTCGACATTCTCATAAAGGTGAACTCTTTCATTGTTGTTTCCTTCTTGTTGTCTACGTGATACATCTCGCGAACGGAGGAGCGACATTGAAGATTGGCTCTATGGACCTTCGCATTAAGGAGCGCTCGGACTGATGTAGGGTGGAACCCTAATCGCCCGATCTTTCACGAAAGGAGCGGATCCCACGAAGAACACGGGGAACACAAAGAGGGGAACGAGGGAAATCACAAGGGGAAACACGAGAGGAACACTCAAACTAACAAGAACAAGTCACACATGGGCTAGATCCTCGAGTACATAAAGTAACATACACGATCCATGATCAACTAGGGACGATACAAAAGGGTAACTGGTTCTTCTCCGTGAGGAGGTCTTGATGTTCTTCCCTAAAGAGGGGTCTTGAATCCGCTTGGGGGATCTTCTCCGGTGGAGGCTTGAATCTCCGAGGAGAAGGTAACCAAGTGGATGAGCAAAGCTCTCACACAAAATATGAGCTAATCCTTTGCTAACCATAAAAAGTTGTACGGGATGGAGTATATATAGTCTAGGGGGGAGAAGGGATACACGGGCTTCGGCCCTTCACTGTGCGCAGACAGGGGAGGCCGGATGTCCGGGATGCTCGGGCCAGATGTCCGTGCTTTCAGGCGATGCCGGATGTTCGGGCTGGGGGCCGGATGTCCGGGCTAGAGAGGTGGCATTTGTTACTCTCGGGTTCGGAGGGGCCGGATTTCCGGGCCGGTGGCCGGACGTCCGGGGGCTCGGAAGGGGCCGGATGTCCGGGCTGCCGGGGCCGGATGTCCGGGGCCTGTAGCCTTCTGCGGCTGGGCTGATGTAGAGGAAGACACTCCAGGGGCCGGATGTCCGGGGCCTTGGCCGAATGTCCGGGGCCTGGGAGATGCTCTTGGCTCCTTCCATTGGTTCTCCTCATCCGTGGACTTGGGGACTTGTAAATCTTCATGCGCATCTTCGGGAGGGCCCTCTTGGTGTCTAATCATGCACAACACCTCAGACTTAGGTAGTAGCCATGTCTCATGCCTAGAAAGTTGAAGCTCGGAGAGGAGTGAGTTCACCTTATCTTCGATAGCTTTGGCTCGGGCTCGTGTCATTGATCCAAGTGGTGTCGTCGGAGGTGTCGGTGCATCCATGGGGATGATCATGGGATGCTCTGCATCATCTCCCCTCCCTTGGGGAAGATCCGTCCTTGGATCGAAATCCTCGTCACCATGGTAGGGCGAGAGATCTTTGATGTTGAAGATGTCGCTCACGGAGTACTTGTCACGAGGGATGTCGATCTTGTATGCGTTGTTGTTGTAGTGTGCAAGCACCTGGAATGGTCCATCCGCGCGTGGTCAAAGTTTGGACTTGCGTTCTTGGGGAAATCGGTCCTTGTGAAGGTGTAGCCAGACGAGGTCTCCAATGTTGAATATCATAGGGTGCTTGTTGATGTTGAGCTTGGTCGCAAGGCGTTGTACTTGGCGCTCGATGGTGTTTCTTGTATCTTCATGCACCTTCCTTAGATGGGTCGCTCGTGCACTTGCGTCCAAATTGATGCGCTCTTGGAGTGGTAGAGGGAGAATATCCAATGGTGACAAAGGGTTGAATCCATAGACGACCTCGAAAGGGGACTTGCCGGTTGTTGAGAGTCTTGATCAGTTGTAGGCGAACTCGGCGATGGGTAGACACTCCTCCCACTCCTTGATGTTTTTCTTGATGAGTACTCAGAGGAGAGCGGAGAGTGTGCGGTTTGTCACCTCCGTTTGGCCGTTGGTTTGAGGATGGTATGCCATGGAGAAGAGTAGCTTGATTCCGAGCTTGGCGCATAGGGTGTTCCAAAAGTATCTAAGAAACTTGACGTCGCGGTCCGAGACGATAGTCTTTGGCACACCATGGAGACGCAATATTTCCCTACAAAAGGGATTAGCAACATGTGAAGCATCATCTATCTTGTTGCAAGGAATAAAATGTGCCATTTTTGAGAAACGGTCCACAAAGAAAAATATGGAATCTTTCCCATTTCGAGTCCTAGGCAAACCAAGTAAAAGTCCATGCTAATGTCTTCCCATGGTTGGTATGGAATTGATAAAGGCATATAGAGGCCATGAGGTTGAGCTTTGCACTTAGCTTTGTGACATGTAGAACATCGGTTGGTGAAACGATTGACGTACCGAAACATCTTTGGCCAAAAGTAGCTCTTCGAGAGCATGGCGAACGTCTTGTCGCGTCAGAAGTGTCCCATTAAGCCTCCTCCATGAGACTCCTGCAAAAGCAACAAACGAAGAGAGGACTTGGGGATGCAAAGTTTGTTAGCTCTCATAAGATAGCCGTCTTTGATGTAATAGTGTTCCCAAGATGTATTCGACAAACACTTGGCATAAGGAGTAGCAATATGTGGCACACGGAAACGCACACACGAATAGATAAAATGGGGTCGTGCAACCAAGGAATGAGCACAAAATGTGGAATCCACGGAAAACGCTCGTGTTGCACAACTCAAAAGAGACGCTAGCACGATTGCTCAATAGGCGGATATGACACTTGTGCACAACCTATAAGATGCAAAATAGATAAACTTTCTATCCCAAGTATGCTATGTATATGATGTTCTGGTGTTATGGTCCAAGATGATCGGATATGACAATCTTATGCAATGTGGTATGATGCTATGGCACTTGCTTACAATCTCTTCGTTCACTCTTTATCTTTGCTTAATAGCTTATTCTTTTTTTGTATGTGTATGGCCACTATTGCACAATGCACGAACCAAGATAGCAATTGTGTATATGCGAGAAAAAACTTGTGAAACAAGAGATGATATAATACCAATATGATATGGTATGTATGCAATGGATGGTGTAGATCACTAATGTGCACAAGTAACATTGCCGACAATACTCAAATGGCTATTCTCGATAGGTACGTGACGCAAAATGGGCTAGGGGTTATCAATGCAATGGCAAGGGAATATACAATGGAGGGATACCATGATACCAAGATGACATGGAGGTTACTGTCCTTGGCGATGATGAGTGGCGGTGATCTTGATAGAGATACCAAGATGATGGAGACACATCCCTAAGTAGCCGAGACACCTTAGGAAACAAAAAAACCGCGAACTCAAAATCTCAAATGTCAAATGTCAAATGGTGGTAGAGGGATGTGGTGGTGGTGTTGCGGAAGCTCAATGGAATTGCGGAATGGCAATGATGGGTTGTGGAGTACGCAATGCATAAATGGAGGGCAAGGTGGTGTACTATACACGGTGTCGGAGTTGGAAGCACGGTCCCTAAGTAGCCGAATCAACTTAGGAGACACAACTCACAACACAAACAAAATTGGGTTAAATTGGTGTGGCGGAAGTGCATGGTGGGCAAGCCTATGTGGAAGTTATGGTGGTGTTGGTGGTTGACGAAGAAGCAACCATCCCTATGTAGCCTAAACACCTTAGGAGACTCAAATCACAACTCAAACAACCACTAATGCTATATGGATCACAATTGGTTAGGTTGTGGAAGTCGGTGGTGGTTATGCGGAGGTTGTGGTGGAAGCCCTAGGCAAACATGCCAAAGTTCCAAAAATTTGATGGATTCAAATGGTGATGGTAGTATTTCTGTGGGAAGGGGATGTCAAGAGCTTCAAAACGAGCTAAAGAACGTCAGAAACGGAGTTCGGATGAATTAGTTTTGGCCGAAACAATAATTCAGCCCTATCAGTTTTAGGGTTACCCGGACATCCGGGAGGAGGACCGGATGATCCGGTTGTACTTCCGGATGATCCGGGTTCGTCAGCTCCGGTTCTGTTTTTCGGGTGTGTGGTTTATCCGGACGTCCGGGAGAGGGTACAGCTAATCTGGGAGGTGTCCGGATGATCCGGGAGAAGGTCCAGATGATCCGGCCAGGTCAAACGGCTCGGAATTTCCTCTCGGGGACGAATTTTTCGTCGGAAATGGATGATTTTCGGGGAAATTTTGAGGAGATTTCATGGATGGAAGTTGGGGAAACTTGGGGAGATGCTAGATCCACTTGAAACCAAGCAAATCCATGGATCAAAATTTTGGAACTTTGGCATCTTTGCCTAGGGCCTCCACCATATCATCTGCATAACCAGCACCGACTTCCGCAACCTAACCCTTTTTGTTCCTTATAGCATTTGAGGTTGTTTGAGTTGTGATTTGAGTCTCCTCAGGTGTTTAGGCTACTTAGGGACGATTGCTTCTTCATCAACCACCACCATAACTTCTGCATAGGCTTGCCCACCATACACTTCCACCACCCTGACTTAACCCAATTTTGTTTATGTTGAGAGTTGTGTCTCCTAAGGTGTTTAGGCTGCTTAGGGACCGTGCTTCCAACTCTGACACCGTGTATAGTCCACCACCTTACCCTCCACTTCAGCATTGTGTATCAAAACCCATCATTGCATTTCCGCAATCCCATTGAGCTTCCGCAACCACCACCGCATCCCGTTACCACCAATTGACATTTGAGATTTGAGTTCGCGGTTTTTCTGTTTCCTAAGGTGTTTCGGTTACTTAGGGACAAGTCTACATCATCTTGGTATCTAGAGCCACGTTGATCACAATTTCGGAGCCTCCCCGTCGTGTTTCTAGCTTGATTTTGTTGTTTTTCGTCCTAATTCAAAAATCCCCACAAAAATAGCCCCAATAATTTTTCTTGCGATTTGTGAGTTTTGATGATGTTTTGTTGGTTTTGATCCATGAATTTGTTGTGTTTTAAGTGGTTATTATCTTCCCCCACCATCTCCACCTCGCAATCCATCCAAAAATCCACGAAATCATCGAATTTGACCCCATTTTGAAGTTCATCCCGAGCCATTCCCGAGCGCAGTTGACCTGCCCGGATCATCCGGACCCTGACCCGGCTCATTTGGATCTGCCCGGATCATCCGACTCCTAGCCCGGATCATCCGGCTACACCTGACGGAATTGCATTTGCTGCAGTTTGATTACACCGCCGCCTATGCCTCTGCATACCCCCTTCGACCACCACCACCTAACTTCCGCCAACACTTTCATTTCATCCATCACTTGACCGCTACCAACTCTGACACATTTTTCCACTTTTGGTTTTGAGAATTTGAGTTGTGTTTCATCATTTCCTAGGGTGTTTCGGCTAACTCGGAATGGTTCGATATCGACATCACCGCCGCTCATCTTCGCCACAGACGCGTCACCTACAACGACTTTCCCGGTAACGTCATCTTGGGTTTGTGGCACCGTCAACCGTAAGCAATGATGGTAACTTCGACGATATCTTTGTCCACCCCTTGCCTTTACATTGATAACCACCATAGCCTTATCTTTTTGCGTATCTTACCCATCGAGACTAGCCATTGAGTATTCCTAGCAACGTAACTTGTGCACATTAGCGATCATACTTCCCATAGAATACATACATCATTGGTACATATCTTGGTATCATCTCTTGTGTCACAAAAATGTCATCACATACACAATTGCTATCTTGGTTCGTGAAGCATTGCGTGAGAAAAGAGCTCAACACACAAAGAGCCAAACAAGCTTTTAAGCAAAAGGGAAAGATAAGCAAAGAGTTATAAGCAAGAACCATAGCATCATACAACATTAAGATTGTCATACTAGATCATCTTGTATCATTTCATCAAAACACCACACATAGAGCATACTTGGGATAGAAGTCATTGCATTTTTTCTTAGTAGGTTGTGCACAAGTTCGTATCCGCCTATTATGCAATCGTGCTAGCGTCTCTCTAGTGTTGTGAAACACGAGCATTTTCGTGGATTCCACATTTTGGCTCATCCTTTGTTGCACAACCCTACTTATCTTTTTGCGTGTGTGTTTTCGTGTACCTTACATTGCTTAGTCTACTTGTTGCAGTTGAAAATTTGCGAATCTTTTCCAACATTATTGAATCTTGCTTACTTTCACATCAAATTTTGTGCCACCATTCTAACCAAGCTCCACCATAAGCTTTTACGTGTGTAGGTGTGAGAAACCGACAAGAATTGGTACAAATTGTGCTATTTCTTTGTCCACAACGGAGTGATCATTGATCCACCTTCAACTTTGGTCAAGGTACATTTGGTATACATTCTTGTTTTTCTACCACTCACATTTTTCTCTTAGATTGATGGATAGGCCAAGTACTTCTACCAACCCACTCTTCATTGAGCACGACGATGACATGAACTCCTACGTCACCAAGAGACACCTCTTTGGTGCACAACGTGCTTTGCATCAAGAGCAACAACCAATGAGTGAAAGCATCGACAACCTCGCCACCGACTTGCGACTCTCCGAGAAACGTACAAGGGACTACTTCGACCACAAGCTCGACGATGACAAGCAAGAGAACGACGCAAGAATGGACGAGATTCACGCTTTGTTGCTCAAGAGCTCTTCTTCCACTTCGTCCTCATCAAGAAGGAGCCGCTCAAGTCGTCACTCTGACATCACCCTCTCTGGCTCAAGTACACCGACATCAAACAATCAGCTACGCGACACCAACTCTCAAGAGCACCGACAACGCCAAACCCAAGAGGCTTTTGCGCTAGCATGAGAACGGTAATGCGAACATGAAGAGGAAGAGCAAGCGCGTCTACACCAAGAAGCACAAGATGCCGAGGCACAACGTCAAGCGCAACAATTGCAAGATGCTCAAGCACTTGAGGCGCAACAGCCCTCCAAGATTCAAGTCAAGCCTTAACCAACAGAGACCGACAAGCTCATGAACATGAAGAAGCACTTCGCGAAGAAGCTCACGAACGAAGATTTCAAGCTCGCGTGCATCGTCAAGTTCCTTCTTGAGCTCGACAAGCCCCTCCACAAGCTCCTCAAGGACATCAAGTTCACCAAGAGCATGAAGACAATGGAAATACTCCACGACAAGAGCAACATGAGGTTGACAACCCTCCTCACCAAGAGCAACATGAGCTTGACAATCATCCACAACATGGGCGTCATCATCCCCAGCCCCAACACAATGAAGAGAAACGCTACGGCAAGCTAAAGTTCACCGTGCCCAAGTTCAATTGAAGCAACGATCCCGAAGAGTACCTTTCATGGGCATTAAAGGTCGACAAAATTTTCCGCTTGCACAAATACGAAGAAGAGAAGAAGATCGTGATGGCATCCCTTGAGTTCCAAGACTATGTCCTCATTTCGTGGGAACAAGTCATCGAGCGTCGAGACGCAAGAGGTGAACCACCCATCACTACGTGGGCGCAAATGAAGGATGTCATGAGAGAATGCTTTGTGCCTACCTACTACAACCACGACCTCTTCAAGAAACTCCAACTACTAAAGCAAGGAACCAAGAGCGTTGAAGAGTACTACAAGGAGATGGAGATTGCCATGATACGAGCCAATGCCACGGAAGACGGTGAGCAAACTATGGCATGTTTCTTGAATGGACTCAATCACCCTATCAAGAGGATCACCGACTTCCAACCATACTCGAACCTCATCGAGCTAGTGCATCGAGCTACCAAAACGGAACACCAAGTGCAAGATGATTTCAAGTATGCCAAGTTCTCATCAAAGTCATATGGTTTCTCCAACACCCAAGCTTCAACGACTCCAACACCTTCTACATCAACAAAGCCTTATGTAAGCAACGTCGACAAGTAGAGTTACAAGAAAGCTTCGTCAACCCCAAGTCAACCTACAACAATGAGCAACTTCAAGCCGAGAGCTTCATCATCATCAACCCCAACCGATGACACCGTCAAGACAAGTTCTTTCAAATGCTTCACATGTGGAGGCCGAGGCCACAAGTCCTACGAGTGCACCAACAAGTGGACCATGATCCTCAACGACGACAACACTTATGACTCAATGAGTGAAGGAGAAATGGAAGCCCTTGAGCAAGTGGCCATACACTGGCAAGTGAATGATGAAGAGGAACAAGTCTTTTGCGATGAAGATTCAAGTCCCGCTCTTGTTGTCTCCAAGGTCTTGGCTCTCCAACATCACCAAGAAGAAGACCAACGACGCCACATCTTTCATACCAAGGCCGGCATCAACAGACGATCCGTCAAGGTCATCATCGAGGGAAGGAGTTGTCATAACCTCGCAAGTGAATAACTTTGCTCCAAGCTCCAATTGTCGAAGGCAAACCACCCACATCCCTACAAAGTTCAATGGCTTAGCGACTCCGGCACTCGCCAAGTCGAGCATCGAGTACAAGTCTCCTTCAAAATTGGCGCCTACGAAGACACTTTGGAGTGTGACGTCGTTCCAATGACCGTTTGCCACCTTTTTCTTGGACGCCCATGGCAATTTGATAGAGGTGTCATCCGCAATGGCCGAACGAACCACTACATCTTCAAGATGAAAGGAAAGGAGTATGTACTTCGCCCCATGTCTCCAAGCCAAGTAATGGCTGACAAGCAAGCCACCCATCGTGGAGATAATAGAGAGAGAGCGAACCACCAAAAAGAGAGTGAGCGCCACAAGCCCAAATCGAGTATCTCCATGATGAGCGTCAAGAAGAACTTAGTCCTATTTGCTACCAAAAGTGAGATAAGAGGTGTGTGAGAGAACCCATCTAGTGTCCTACACTATGTCCTTTTGTGCAAGGACAATGCAACACAAGCTAACACCTCTCATGCTCTACCTTTATTGTTGTCTTCTCTTTTGCGGGAATTTCAAGATGTTTTCCCTGATGAGCTACCTCCGGGACTACCTCCTCTACGTGGCATCGAGCACCGCATCGACCTCATCCCCGGAGCACCTCTCCCGAACAAAGCTCCCTACCGCGTCAACCCTGAAGAAACCAAAGAAATACAAAGGCAAGTAAAGCATCTCATAGACCATGGACATGTGCGTGAAAGTTTGAGCCCTTTTGCCGTCCTGGTCATTCTTGTGCCAAAAAGAGACGGTAGTTTTCGCATGTGCTCCGATTGTAGACCTATCAATGCTATCACCTTTCGCTATAGGTATCCCATTCCACGCCTTGACGATATGCTTGATGAACATAGTGGTGCCACTATATTTTCAAAATTGATCTTAAAAGTGGTTACTATCAAATCCGCATACAAGATGGTGATGAATGGAAAACCGCATTCAAAACCAAGTTTGGGTTGTATGAGTGGTTAGTCATGCCTATGGGTCTATCGGAAGCAACTGGTACTTTTATGCACCTTATGAAGCATGTATTTTGCCCTTACATTGGTGTGTTTGTTGTGGTCTACTTCGATGATATCCTTGTTTATAGAAAATCTCTTCAAGATCATGTCACCCATGTTTGAACCGGTTTGCAAACTCTTCGAAACGAGCATCTCTTTGCTAACACGGAAAAGTGCTTTTTTGGCATTGATAATCTCGTTTTCTTGGGTTTTGTTGTATTTTCTAAGGGTGTTCATGTTGATGAGTTCAAGATCAATGCTATTAAGACTTGGCCCCAACCAACCAACTTGCACCAATTGTGAAGTTTTATTGGCCTTGCGGGTTTCTATCGTTGCTTTGTGAAAGATTTTAGCACCATTGCTTCGCCCTTGCATGCTTTGAGCAAGAAGAATGTGCCTTTTGTTTGGGGACCATCCCAAGATACCGCTTTCAATGAGCTTAAGAATTTGCTTGCTCATGCTCCCGTGTTTGCATTACCCAACTTTGAAAAACCCTTTGAGATTCATTGCGATTCTAGTGGTAATGGCATAGGAGGTGTGTTAACGCAAGAGAAGCGCCCCATAGCTTACTTTAGTGAGAAACTTTCCGGAGCGCAATTCAATTACCCCATCTATGACAAAGAGCTATATGCTTTAGTGCGAGTTTTGCACGAATGGGAACACTATCTCCGCCCTCATGAATTCATCATTCATACCGATCATGAAACGCTCAAGTACCTTAAGGGCAAAACAAAGTTGAACAAGCATCATGCTAAATGGAGTGAATTTATTGAGTCTTTTCCTTATGTCATCAAGTACATTAAAGGTAAGGAAAATATTGTGGCGGATGCCCTTTCCCGCATATGCATGCTTGTTACTCAAACTGAATTGGATGTCATTGGCTTTGAGCACATAAAAGACTTGTATGGGCATGATCCTACTTTAGCTATCCCTTATGCCATGTGTTTGACGCATACCTCTTGGGAACGCTATTAGATCAAAGATGAATATCTCATGAGAGCTAACAAACTTTGTATCCCCGAGTCTTCTCTTCGTTTGTTGCCTTTGCAGGAATCTCATGGAGGTGGACTAATGGGACATGTTGGACGCGACAAGACTTTTGCTATGCTCTCCAAGAACTATTATTGGCCCAAGATGTTTCAGGACGTCAACCGCTTCACCAACCGATGCTCTACATGTCACAAAGCTAAGTCCAAAGCTCAATCCCATGGCCTTTACATGCATCTCCCAATTCCATATCAACCATGGGAAGATATTAGCATGGATTTTGTACTTGGATTGCCTAGGACTTGAAATGAAAAGGATTCGGTATTTGTCGTTGTGGACCGATTATCTAAGATGGCACAGTTCATACCATGCAACCAGATAGACGATGCTTCACATGTTGCCAATCTCTTTTGTAGGGAAATATTGCGTCTACATGGAGTGCCAAAGACGCTCGTCTCGGACCGCGACGTCAAGTTCCTAAGCTACTTGTGGAAGACCCTATGTGCCAAGCTCGGAATTAAGCTACTCTTCTCCACGACGTATCATCCACAAACCGATGGCCAAATGGAGGTGACCAACAGCACACAGTGTCTACCTATCGCCGAGTTCGCCTACAGCCGAGCAAAACACTCAACAACTGTCCAGTCCCCTTTCGAGGCCATCTACGGATTCAAGGCATTGTCACCATTGGATATTCTTCCTCTATGATGCGGAGCATCCTACGATCATCTCCATGTACACTCGAGCTTACGCCATTGGACGTAAGGTGCACTCGCTCCTTTCCGAATCTTCCCTTTCCGCATATACGACATGGATGCTACTTCAAGCGCGAACCTTGTGCATACTCAGGTACACCCGAGGAGACCATGGAGAGCCCAAGGACCAAGGCCAAGCATGCGTAGAAGCGAAGGGAGGAGAAGGAAGAAGAGCCAGCAGCTACAGGCCCCGGACATCCGGACCAGCCCGGACCTCCGGACCAGCCCAAACATTTGGCCCTTGCCCCAGCAATCCGACATCGGCTATCCAGAGAACACTGAAAAGGACCAGCGCAGCCCGAACATCCGGCTCATCCCGAAGCCCCGGACATCTGGCCCCTTCGCCCGGAAATCCGACCCCTCCATCACCGAATGCATCTAGAAGATCCAAGCCAGCCCAGACTTCCGGCCCCTTGCCCCGGACATCTGTCCCGTCCCGAAGCATCGTACATCCGGCCCCCAGCCCGGACATCCAGCCCCTGCTTGTGCGCAGAGAACGGGCCAAGGGCCCATGTATCCTGCTGAGGACATCAATACCATTGTTACACCCACAGCCCCTGCTGCTATACATACTGGACCAATTACTAGAGCTCGCGCACGCCAATTGAATTATCGGGTACTTTCGTTTCTTGGTAACGATTCTAATGTTCATGAGAATATGATGCTGCCTAAATTGGATACATTTGTTTTCCTTACAAATGAAGGGCCAAGCTTGGACAAGAAAGATGAACCTTGGAGCAAGTTCAAGCATGGAGATGATGGCATGCGCAAGGGGATCAAGAACGGAGTTACAAGTGATGATTTCAGGACTTTGAAGCCACCATAAGGAGTGCATGAAGCCTTGGATGAAATATACAAGATGCCACTTCATAAATTTCGTCCGGAGGCTATTCTAGGTGCTGCGTCACCTTATTACTGGGTCAGACCCATGTATTTTCGAAATACTTAAGTATAGGCTGTTTTTAGAGCCTGTATGTGTGGGGAAACAAGAGTTAGGGTTGGTTTTGGACCCCTCCTCCAAGGGCCACGAAATTCCCCCCCTCTTCCTCCATGTATACAACCCTTAGAGCGTCGTTTAGACTTTGAGTTTTGTTTAGATTAAAGTTTGCCATAGCTGCAACTTCGCGTACTTCGTTTGTGTTCAACAACCAGACAAAGGCGTCACAGAATCCCACCTTCATTAATAAAGCTTTCCTCTTTTATTCGCAATATCCAGATTGCAATCTTAGTTTCTTGCTTGTTCGTTGTTTGCTCGCAGGAAATAGACCCTCGTGGTCAGGTTGATCATGCTCCGACATGGTCAATAACCCTCGGAAGTTGGTTTAGCGATTGCTAAAGCGCGATGTCTTCACACGTTCGTAGTCGGATCATCAAAGCCGACTCCCACAGAAAACGATATCCATCTCATTGAAACATCAGGAGACCTTCGTCTCTATCAAGTGGTATCAGATTTCCAGGTTGCTCGGTGAGATTTTACAGTTTTTTGTAGTTTAGATCGAGTCTATTCTTCATACCTGTAGTCCACGAAAAAGCAAAAAAAAATTGTGGTTAGTTCATCCTATCCGAACCAATCTGAGCCTTTGCATAATCTTTTCTGTATTTGCTTTTTTGAATTTACGGTTGCATCGTCGTGTCAAGTTGCTGGTCTTAGAGTCTAGTCTTTTAGAGTTTCGAGTTCTGGTCATAAGTTGTCACGCCGCCGCTACACCATCATCACCGCCCCTGCCGTCTACCACCACTGCTTATCCGCCACCAATTCGTCTCCATATACCATCACCAATCCGTATCCATATACCACCACCAATCCATATCCATATACCACCACTAACCGTATCCATATACAACCACCGCTGCTATATCGTACCACCATATATCCACCACCAATCTGAGTTCCTTTCATATTAGGTTAGTTTTCGAGATCCATCTAATTTCCGTTTCGTGTTTCCTTGCCTGAGTAGGTTTCCAAAAAAGAGTCTGGAGACCCCCGGGCAGTTTTTAGGCCAAAATTTTCATAGGCAAAAATATTTTTTCCCTATCATATTTTTAGGCTTTTTTGAGTCTTTTGAGCCACGTGCCATCATAGTGATTTTTTGTCACACTTTTTTGTCGTCGCTGCCCTGATTTGTGAAAAAAAAGTCAAAAAAAAATTTCGTGCCCATCCTCTCAGTTTAATGAGGGAAGAGTTTTGAGACACTCGCCATTATAGTGATTTTTCACAAAAAAAGCAGATCGCAAAAAAAAGAGGAGCGCAAAAAAAAACAGAGCGAAAAAAGTTCCAGAGTGTGCTTTTCCCTTGTTTACATGCAGCGCCGTGATTTTTTTAGTGTTCTAGGCTCGCGTCTCTAGCACGGTCTAGCCTAGCACCAGCACAGTACAGTTGTTGAGCGTTTATTCAACTTTGCATATCTGAATTGATTATTGCTGACCCTTTTTGCTACCATATTATAAGCCTTCCCAGCTCCACATACATCTACGTCATGCGTTTGAGTCTCCCTAGTAATCGCTCTATCCAAGCTTTGAGAGTTTTGACTACAACGGTTGCTGATCACCACCTGCTGCTTGGTAAGAGCTGGTAAGAATATGAGATTCGCTTGACGGATTTGTGACTGTCCACCACACCATCACCACCACTTCCTAGTAGTCTGTAGGATCATATTATTGTGTGTTTCTATTGCTGCTAACCATGGCAGGATCACAAGCCGACGAGACTGACTGGGAGAATATGACAAACAAAGAGTTACATGATAAGCTTCAGCAAATGATGAGTGGACAGGTGGAAGATGTGCTAAATAGACTTGAAGAGGCCATGGAGAAGATAGATGCTATTGAGAAGGCGTTCGAAACAAAGCTCGATAACAAGTTTAATGAATTACTCGCGCATTTTCCACCGCCCACTGCACCTGTCGCACCTCTACAACAACAACAACAACAACATCGTCTTCCAAATCAAGTGGGACGAGCACATCGTGTTCCCATTGAGCTTGGTCAAACTTCTGTTGTTGTTGTACCTACTTTGGTGCTTCTATAGATCCTGCTGCTACTGTGGATGAGGTTGATCAAAATTAGAACTACGTGCAACCACCAACACCACCACCAGGTTGTCCTCATGCATATCATTGCAATGGTAGGGCTGCACCACCACCTGAGGTACGAGATCCTGACCATCTTCCTAAACTGAAATTGAATATTCCACCATTTGAGGTTAGATATATTCCTGATATATATCTTACTTGGGAGTTAGAAACTAAACAACGTTTTACATGTTTACAATATCCTGAAGAGAGACGTGTTCCTGCTGCTGTTTGTGCTTTCACTTGTTTTGCATGTGTTTGTGGTCTGAAACATTGTAGATTATATCATGTTCCAGCTACTTGGGCTGCTTTGAAAGCTGCTATGCGTACTCGTTGGGTTCCACCTTATTATCAATGTGAATTACTTCAAAAATTGCAGCGTTTAAGACAAGGAAAAAAATTCTGTAGAAGAATATTGTCAGGAATTACAAACTGGCATGATTAGATGTGGTATCGTTGAGGAGAATGAAGCTATGCTTGCACGTTTTATGGGTGGATTAAATAGAGAGATTCAGACCATTCTAGAGTATAAGGAGTACACTAATATCACTCGTTTATTCCATCTTGCTTGTAAAGCTGAACGTGAAGTGCAGGATCAACAGGCATTGACACGAACTAACTTTTCTGCAGGTCGACATTCATCATGGACACCACGTGCATCCTCTACTTCGACTTGACCAGCACCTCCATCAGGTGCCACCTCCAGCCGTGATACAAGAAAGCAGGCACAACCACCACTATCTGCTAAGAGCACACCTGCTGGGCCTGCGTAGAGCTCTTCTTCTTCCATGGCATCAACAGGGCACACAAGTGATATTATTTGTCATCGTTGTAAGGGAAGAGGAAATTTTGCGAGAGAATGCAAATCTCAGCGTGTGATGATTGTTACTAAGGATGGTGGGTATGAGTCCTCTAGTGACTATGATGAGGAGACTTTGGCTCTTATTACACATGAAGAACATGGTGGACATGATTCTGATCATCAGACGCAATACATGGCTCCTGAAGATGCTGACAGGTATGAATGTTTAGTTGCTGAACGTGTTTTGAGTGTGCGGGTTATACAAGCTGAGCAAAATCAGAGGCATAATTTGTTCCATACAAAGGGAGTTGTGAAGGAACGTTCTGCTCGCGTCGTGATAGATGGAGGGAGCTGCAATAACTTGGCTAGCACGGAGATGGTGGAGAAGCTGTCTCTCACCACAAGACCACATCCACATCCTTACCACATCCAGTGGTTCAATAATAGCGGCAAGGTTAAGGTAACACGTACTGTTCGTGTGCATTTTAGTATCTCTACATATGTTGATTATGTTGATTGTGATGTGGTACCTATGCAAGCATGTTCCTTATTACTTGGTAGACCATGGCAATTTGATAAAAATTCTGTACACCATGGTAGAAACAATCAGTATACTCTAGTTCATAAGGATAAAAGTATTACTTTGCTTCCTATGACTCCCGATTCCATTTTGAAAGATGATATTAATAGAGCTTATAAAGCAAAACAAGAGAAAAATAAGAGTGAAAATCATATTGTGGCAAAAGAATTTGAGCAACAAATGAAGACTAATAATAAACCATCTAGTGTTGCTTCTGAAATTAAATTGAAAAGTGCATGTTTACATGCCACCAAATCTGATATTGATGATCTAGATTTTAGGAAATCCGTTTACTATGCTTTTGTGTGCAAAGAGGCATTATTTTCATTCGAGGACGTCCCTTCCTCTTTGCCTCCTGCTGTCACTAACATTTTGTAGGAGTTCGCTGACGTATGTCCACAAGACGTGCCACCGGGATTACCACCTATTCGAAGGATTGATCATCAAATTGACTTAATTAACGGTGCATCATTACCCAACCATGCACCATAACGTACCAATCCAGAGGAGACAAAGGAGATTATTCGTCAAGTACAAGAACTGCACGACAAAGGTTATATACGCAAATCCCTTAATCCTTGTGATGTTCCTATCATTTTAGTGCCGAAAAAGGATGGTACGTCACGTATGTTAATTGATTGTAGAGGCATTAATAATATTACTATTTGTTATCGTCATCCTATTCCTAGGCTAGATGATATGCTTGATGAATTGAGTGGCTCTACAATATTCTCCAAAGTTGATTTGCATAGTGGATAACATCAAATTCGTATGAAATTGGGACATGAATGGAAAACAACATTTAAAACTAAGTTTGGATTATATGAATGGTTAGTCATGCCTTTTGGGCTAACTAATGCACCTAGTACTTTCATGAGATTAATGAACCAAGTTTTATGTGCTTTCATTGGACGATTTGTGGTAGTTTACTTTGATGACATGTTGATTTATAGCAAATCTTTGGAGGAACATTTGGAACATTTACGTGTTTTTTTATTGCTCTACGTGATGCATGTTTTTTGGTAACCTTGGAAAGTGCACCTTTTGCACCGACCGAGTATCTTTCCTTGGCTATGTGGTTACTCCACAGGGAATTGAAGTTGATAAAGCCAAGATTGAAGCTATTGAGAGTTGGCCGCAGCCCAAGACGGTCACACAAGTGAGGAGTTTCCTTGGCCTCGCTGGTTTCTATAGGCGTTTTGTGAGTGATTTCAGCACCATTGCTGCACTCTCAATGAGCTTACAATGAAGGATGTGCCTTTTGTTTGGGGTACCACATAGGAAGAAGCCTTCACGGTACTGAAAGATAAGTTGACACATGCTCTTTTACTCCAACTTCCTGATTTTAATAAGAGTTTTGAGCTTGAATATGATGCTAGTGGAGTTTTATTAGGAGGTGTGTTATTACAAGATGGCAAACCTGTTGCATACTTTTCTGAAAAATTGAGTGGGCCTAGTCTGAACTAATCTACTTATGATAAAGAATTATATGCTCTTGTTTGGACCTTAGAAACATGGCAACATCATTTATGGCCCAAGGAATTTGTTATACATTCCGATCATGAATCTTTGAAACACATTAAAAGTCAAGCAAAACTGAACCGTAGACATACTAAATGGGTTGAATTCATTGAATCTTTGTAACACCCCGGATGTAATTTACCTAATATGTAATCCAACTCTTGCCGTTTTCGGCGCTAAGTTATTTTTTTTCTCGGGTTCGGGTTTTTGTCTCCATGTGTTGTTGTCGTTGTCATGCATCTCATATCATGTCATCATGTGCATTGCATTTGCATACATGTTCATCTCATGCATCCGAGCATTTCTCCCGTTGTCCGTTTTGCATTCTGGCGCTCCTATCTCCTCCGGTGGTCATTTCTACCTTCTTTTCGTGTGTGGGGGTTAAACATTTCCGGATTGGACCGAGACTTGCTAAGCGGCCTTGGTTTACTACCGGTAGACCGCCTGTCAAGTTTCGTACCATTTGGACTTCGTTTGATGCTCCAACGGTTAACCGAGGGACCGAGATGGCCTCGTGTGTGTTGCAGCCCAACACCCCTCCAATTTGGCCCAAAACCCACCAAAACCCTCTCCATCTTCTAGAGCTTCGATCACGATCACGTGGCCGAAAACCGCACCTCATTTGGACACTCCTAGCTTCCTCTATGCCTATAAATAGTCCCTCCTCCAAAATCCCGGATTCCCCTCATCTCAAATCCTAAAAAAATCTACCGCGCCACGCCGGACACGTCCGTGCCGGCCGGACAAGTCGCCGTCGCCGCCCGCGACGAACCAAGGCACGCCACGTGGTGGCTCCTGCCCCCGCCGCCGCCGAGGCCCGCCGGCCCGAAGCCGGCCCTCTCCCCGCGCCAGCCGGGCTGCACCCCGTGCCCGCTAGCGCCGCCGCCTCCTTCGGCGCCGGCCGCCCGATGCCGCCGCATCCTTCGCCGCTCCACCGCAGCTCCTCAACACCGGCGCGCCACCCCGCGCCTCGCCTCCTCATCGTCCGGCGGCCCCGCCATCCTCCACCGCCAACCGCCGCCTCCTCCACGCCCCAAACCGCCCCGGCTGGCCCCTTCCCACTCCGGCCATCTCCTTCCTCCGGCGAGCGCCAAGTCCTGCGAGCTATCTTCGGCCTCTACAGGGATCCCGGCGAACCTCGGGTCGCGTGCACCCCGTATCTGGATCTGAGATTTAAATCTCGGGGTTGACTTTTTTGTCCCTAACCCTGAATATTTTTCCATATTCATCATATCGTATGATTGCATCCGTAGATCCGTTTTGGGCGTGTAGCATATCAAAATGTTCGTCTCAGAGAGTACATCATTTCATCTCATTGCATTATTTTCATTTGAGCTCATCTTGATGCCCAAAATGCTGTTGGAAGAGTGCTATTTAAGCTAGTTGTCAGATCTGCTGGTCCAAATAGCTATTTGTCATTTTTGCCATGATTATTGTGTGCATGATATGCCCCTGAGCTCTACATGTGTTTTTTATATGCTTTGCCATCTTTCCATAGGTGCTATCCATGTATTTTTTGTGACGTGTGTGGTGACTAGCACAAGCTTGCAAAGTGGTACATTCGTTAATGCTGATTTCAGGGACTTAGCAATTCCACTAAGTCCTTGATCTGTTTTTATCATAATGCCATATGTTCATGTTGTTTCCTAGTGATCCATGCCTCTTTTGAGGATGATCAGTAAGGATCATTTGTTAATGTTGTAGTGCTCTATCCATCCATGTCTTTGTTTGCAATTATGGAGCACCCTAGCTTGAGTAAATAGAGCTCTACTTTTGCTATTTCGTGAATCTGGGCAGATTGTCTACTTAGCGATTTTGCCGAGGATGTTGTAGTTGATCCGTGCATGCTATGTTGTTGTTTTTGCCATGTCTAGCTTATATAATGTGTATTATTAATGGGTGTATGCTTATTTTGTCATGTCTTGCTCTGTAGTGAGTGCATCGAGCTCGTAAACATGCCTACTTGATATCTGATTTGCATGCTCCAGTTTTTCACAAAGGCTGAGATCTGATTATGTTTTTGCCATGTTCACATGCTTGCAATTGTATTTTCTGATCCCTTTTGGCTCAAGGTCACTAAGGGACTTTTGTTAAGCTCTTTGAGTATCTCCATGCCATGCTTTGCTTCGCCATGTTAAGTTCCTATAACATATAGTTTTGTTGCTCCAAAGTGTGCTACCTGATCTGAAATTCTAGACAAGTGTTAATTTCACTAAGTCTGAAACCTGTTTACCAATTGCACTTTTGTCATTCTTGTTTGAACCTGTTAATGGATGAATTGGACGTAGCTCAGTGTTCATATTTTGTTAAGCATCATGAATGGATCCCTGCCATGTATTTTGTTGCCATGTTTGAGTGCTGTAGCATGTTTTTGTTGTTGCATTTAGATGGCTACTTGCTATTTATCGCAGACCGGTGCCATATTTGAATTGCTTGCCTTTTCCAAACCGTGCATCCGATTCCGGCGTTCTTTATATCGATTTCTACCGAAATCACCCCACCTTTCTAGTGACACTCTTGGATTTCCAAGTTGAGAACAGCTTCCTTCATTCCTTGTCAAATCTTGCATATGCATCACATATCGCATCCCGCATAGCATACCATGTTTGCATCATGTTGTTTGAGCTTTGCACGTGGTTGATTGTGTCCTTTTGCTTGTTTGTCTTGTTTGAGTAGAGCCGGGAGACGAGTTCGCTAACGAGGAGCCCGTTGAGTTTTCTTTCGAGGATCCAGTCAACTCTGACAACTTTGCAGGCAAGATGATCATGCCCTCGAAATCACTTCTATCTTTGCTTTCCTAGATGCTCGCTCTTTTGCTATGCCTATGCTACGATGCCTACCACTTGCTTATCATGCCTCCCAAATTGCCATGTCAAACCTCTAACCAACCATGTCCTAGCAAACCGTTGATTGGCTATGTTACCGCTTTGCTCAGCCCCTCTTATAGCATTGCTAGTTGCAGGTGAAGATTGGAGACCGTTCCTTGTTGGAACATTATTTTCTTGTTGGGATATCATTATATTATCTTTTTATCTTAATGCATCTATATACTTGGTAAAGGGTGGAAGGCTCGGCCTTTTTCCTAGTGTTTTGTTCCACTCTTGCCGCCCTAGTTTCCGTCATATCGGTGTTATGTTCCCGGATTTTGCGTTCCTTATGCGGTTGGGTGATAATGGGAACCCCTTGACAAATCGCCTTGAATAAAACTCCTCCAGCAATGCCCAACCTTGGTTTTACCATTTGCCACCTAGCCTCTTTTTCCCCTGTGTTTCCGGAGCCCGAGTGTCATCTTATTTAAACCCCCCCGGGCCAGTGCTCCTCTGAGTGTTGGTCCAACCTAGAGCCTCTTGCAGCGCCACCTCGGGGAAACTCGAGGGCTGGTTTTAGTTTTACGGATTGCTTATCCGAGTGTGCCCTGAGAACGAGATATGTGCAGCTCCTATCGGGATTTGTCGGCACATTCGGGCGGTGTTGCTGGATTTGTTTTAACTTGTCAAAGTGTCTTGTAGAACCGGGATACCGAGTCTGATCGGAATGTCTCGGGAGAAGGTATATCCTTCGTTGACCGTGAGAGCTTGTCATGGGCTAAGTTGGGACTCCCCTACAGGGATTTTAACTTTCAAAAGCCGTGCCCGTGGTTATGGGCAGATGGGAATTTGTTAATGTCCGGTTGTAGATAACTTGAACCCTAACTTAATTAAAATGAATCAACTGTGTGTTACCGTGATGGTCTCTTCTCGGTGGAGTCCGGGAAGTGAACACGGTGTTGGAGTAATGTTTGTTGTAGGTTGTTCTCTAGTACTTCGTTCGAGCTTTGCCTTCTCTTCTCGCTCCCAGTTTCGAACAGGTTAGCCACCATATATGCTAGTCGCTTGCTGCAGCTCCACATATTACCTTACCTTACCTTTAAGCTTAAATAGTCTTGATCGCGAGGGTGCGAGATTGCTGAGTCCCTGTGGCTCACAGATTACTTACAAACCAGATGCAGGTCCTGATGACTCCGTTCCAGATGATGTGCTTGAGCTCAAGTGGGAGTTCGACGAGGACTCACGTCGTTACTATGTGTCTTTCCCTGATGATCAGTAGTGGTGCCCAGTTGGGGCGATCGGGACCGTGTCGCATGTTGGGTTGGTCTTTTATTTTGGCACCGTAGTTGGGCCATGAGTGATTGGTTGATGTAATGTTGTTTATGTACTTTGTTTGACGTGGCGAGTGTAAGCCAACTATGTACCTTCCCCTTTTATTATCTATTTACATGGGATGTTGTGAAGATTGCCTTACTTGCGACATTGCTTTCAATGCGGTTATGCCTCTAAGTCGTGCTTCGACACGTAGGAGTTATAGCCGCATCGAGGGCGTTACAAGTTGGTATCAGAGCCTTCCCCGACCTTAGGATCCCCCACTTCTTGATCATTTTTAGCAGACGTTGTTGAGTCTAGAAAAATGTTTTGAGTCATTTAGGAATTATATATCGGAGAGTTTAGGAATTCTTTTTACTCCCCAGTCCCCTCATCGCTCTGGTAAGGCATCCTGACGTAGAGTTTTGACTCTTCTCTTCTCAAATTTCACTAAAAAAATTTAGGATCACGCGGGTATCTTGGAATCGTTCCGATGGATTTGTGACGAGAACATTGTTCTTGGTGCCTCCTGTCATTTAGGGGTTGTGGCAGTGTCCCGGGGAGTTGAGCTCCGAGGTGTTGTCGTCACAATTTTATCGTTGCAGTTCTGGAATACCTGAGTTTAGTTCGCCGACATCGAAAATCTCTTTTATGCAGTTGTTGGTGAGATAACCTCGATGCCACCCAGTACTGGGGCGGGAGTTCGGGAGTATTGCCATAACTTGTATAACGGATGCTTTTCGATGGTTGAGGTAGATGGTTTCCGAAGTTTTCTCGGTTATGTGTTGAACGATGGATACAGCTGGATGTAGGATTTGCTAGATTTGGGTGAGATATTATGCTTCCCCTGTATCCCCAACACCTGATTGCATAACCGGAAAGGTTCGGGAGTTTCATAGGTGGGAATTCTTGTAGCTCTAGTTCTTCTTCCACGGATATTTGGTTTGAGATTGAGATTTCTTACCGAGTATTCGTTCTTACTCCGTTCCTTGTTGATTTATTCCTCTACCTAAAATCTAAGTGGCTTCTCAATTTATGGATATGTGACCATTTCAAGTGGAATGCATTCGTTCTTATGTTCGGATGTGAAGACTATATGTTGCAATTTCAACCCGCTTGATTCAGCTTCAATTTTATCTGTCAATGTGCTAACGGATGTCACCCTCTTTAGGATGGCTCCCGCTAAGGGCAACAATCAGAATCAGAATCAGGATCCGCCACCACCTCCTCCTCCTCCGGAGGCATGGCAAGCTGTGATGGCCGCTACCAATGCAAACACGTAGTTGATCATGCAAATTCTTCAAGAGCGCAACCAAGCGAACCAAGGCAACCAAGGCAACCAGGGCAACAATCAGAATCACTTTTCTACACTCAACCAGTTCCTTGCTAACCAGCCAAAGACCTTCAGCAATTGTGTTGAGGCAACTGATGCTGACGATTGGCTTGTGGACCTGTGCAAGCATTTCGAGTGCAGTAATGTCAGGCCTGAGGACTTCGTCAAGTTCGCTTCCTTCCAACTCAAAGACCAAGCTGCAGAATGGTTCCAGCAGTACAAAGATTCCAGAGGAGGCCGTGTGATTACCTGGGATGAATTCCGTCAAGACTTCAAAGCTCATCATATTCCTCAGAGCATGGTTGAAAGCAAGCGTGAGGAATTCCGCAACCTGAAGCAAGGCTCTTTATCTGTCTATGACTACAACAAGTTGTTTCAGAAGCTCGCCCGCTTTGCTAAGCAGGACGTCCCTGACGAGAAGAGCATGATATACCAGTTCAGGGGTGGTCTCAGAGAAGAAATCCAGCTAGCTCTTGTTCTCTTTGAGCCCTTGAGGTACGATGAGTTCTACAACATGGCATTGAAGCAAGAGGCTGCTCAACTGAAGTGTGATGCTTCCAAGAAGCGAGTCAGAGATGCTACTCCTTCTTCCTCTACTCAAGTGGCTAAGCAGCAGAAGTATTGGCTTCCTCCTCCTCTGTTCCGTCAGCCGTATCAACAAAAGAGCAAAGGTGGCAGTGGATCTTCCCACCCACCCAACCCTGGCTTTCAGAACAAGACTTCGTCTCAAGCTCCAAGATCGAGTGCTCCGTATCACCGTCCGCTTTCAGAGGTCACGTGCAACAAGTGCCAACAGAAGGGTCACTATGCCAACAAATGCTTCAATCAGAGGCGTCTCCCTCCTCCTCCTCCTGTGAGATCGGCAAGTACAGTTGTGGTCAAGCATAACCCCAAGTACGCCAAGGTCAACATGGTGAATGCAGCTTAGGCAGAGGACTCGTCAGATGTCATCATGGGTAACCTTCCTTTTAACGATATTCCTGCAAGAGTTCTTTTTGACACTGGTGCATCGCATTGTTTCATCTCGAGACCTTTTCCATCTAAGCATGATTTTGTTACTCAAGTGTTGCGAAAACCGTTGGCTATTGTCTCTCCGACCCGTCAAATGACATCTTGAGTATGCGTTCCGGATGTTACAATCACTTTGGGTGACTATAAGTTCTTGTCCTCTCCAAATGTTCTTGGTGACTCGGATATTGATCTTATTCTCGGAATGGATTGGCTTTCTAAGCACAAGGCTCAGCTTGATTGTGCAGCCAGGCAGATTCAATTGACTCATTCGTCTGAGGATGTAATTGTCTTTGCCGCTCGTGATGATACAATCCGTCTGTTTTCTCTCAATGAGAAGGGTGAACTAGATGCCATCTCGCAAATTCCAGTCATTTGCGAATATCAAGACGTCTTTCCAGAAGAGCTTCCAGGAATGCCTCCGCACCGGCCAGTTGAATTCGTCATCGATCTTGAGCCTAGCACGAAACCGGTGTGCAAACGTCCTTACAAGCTCAGACCTGAAGAGTTGAAGGAGCTGAAGAAGCAACTCGATATTCAAGAGCGAATGGGTCTCATCTGACCTAGTTCCTCTCCGTGGGGTTGTGGTGTACTCTTTGTGAAGAATAAGGATGGAATGGACCGACTTTGTGTTGACTACCGTCCATTGAACAAGAAGACTATCAAGAACAAGTACCCACTTCCCAACATCAACGAGCTGTTCGAACAACTCAAAGGTGCCCAAGTATTCTCCAAGCTTGATCTCCGTATGGGTTATCAACAGATTCGAATTCGTGAGCAAGATATTCCCAAGGCGGCTTTCAGGACAAGCTATGGTTCATATGAATACACTGTCATGTCTTTTGGCCTCGTCAACGCTCCTCCGACTTTCTCTCGCATGATGAACTTCATCTTCAACGCCTACACAAATGACTTTGTTTTGGTCTATCTCGACGACATTCTGGTCTTTTCAAAGGACAAGGAAGATCATGCCAAGCACTTGTGTTTGGTGCTCGATAAGCTCAGGGAACATCAATTCTACGCCAAGTTATCAAAGTGCGAGTTTTGGCTCGATGAGGTTCTTTATCTTGGGCATATCATCTCTGCCAAGGGCATTGCGGTGAATCCTGAGAAGGTGTCTGCAATTGTGAATTGGGAACCACCTCAGAACGTGAAGCAACTCCGTAGCTTCCTCGGTCTCGCAAGCTACTGTCGAAGGTTCATGGAGAACTTTTCAAAGATCGTGAAGCCTCTTTCAAACCTTCTCCAGAAGCATGTCATGTACGTTTGGTCTCCGGAATGTGACATCGCTTTCAACACTTTGAAAGAGAAATTGGTCACTACTCCAGTTCTGACTCATCCTGATGAATCTAAACCGTTCGAGGTCTTCTGCGATGGCTCTCCAAGGTCTTGGTGCAGTGTTGATGCAAGAGAAGAAAGTTGTGGCTTATACCTCTCGCCAGTTGAAGCCCAACGAGAAGAACTACCCCACTCATGACCTCGAGTTGGCGGCAGTTGTGCATGCTCTTTTGACTTGGAGACATCTCTTATTGGGAAGAAAAGTGGACATTTTCACTGACCACAAGAGTCTCAAGTACATCTTCACTCTGCCTAATCTCAACCTCAGGCAGACTTGATGGGTCGAAATGATTCAAGAGTATAATCCGAGTATCGAGTATACTCCAGGCAAGGCCAATGTGATTGCTGATGCATTGAGCAGGAAGGCTTATTGCAACAGTCTGATTCTCAAGCCGTATCAACCCGAGCTTTGTGAAGCTTTCCGCAAACTTAATATGCAAGTTGTTCCTCAAGGTTTCCTCGCCAACCTTCAAGTCTCTCCTACCTTGGAAGAGCAGATTCGTCAGGCTCAACTTCTTGATGCTATGGTGAAGAATGTGAAGATTGGGATTGCCAAGAGTCAACCCAAGTACAAGTGCTACCGCCTTGATGACAAGGATACTCTCTTCTTCGAGGATCTTATTGTTGTGCCCAAAGGTGACCTTCGTAAAGTGATCATGAATGA
This sequence comes from Triticum aestivum, assembly GCF_018294505.1. Lineage (NCBI taxonomy): Eukaryota > Viridiplantae > Streptophyta > Magnoliopsida > Poales > Poaceae > Triticum > Triticum aestivum. The sequence goes on from NC_057806.1 coordinate 236,238,555, forward strand.
GGCTCACAATTCACTCCTCTCCATCCACCCTGGGAGTACGAAGATGTATCAGGACCTCAAGCAGGCTTATTGGTTGACTCGAATGAAGCGCGAGATTCCTCAGTTCGTGAATGAGTGTGATGTCTGCAGAAGAGTGAAGGCACAACACCAAAGGCCAGCTGGTCTCCTCCAACCTCTTGCCATTCCATAATGGAAGTTTGACCACATTGAGATGGACTTCGTGACTGGGTTTCCAAAGTCCAACCATGGCAATGATGCTATATTCGTTGTCATCGACAAACTCACTAAAGTGGCTCACTTTCTGCCTATCAAAGAGTCTATCACTGTAGCTCAATTAGCGGAGCTCTATACCTCTCGGATTGTCTCTCTGCACGGTATTCCACAGGTGATCTCTTCAGACCATGGCAACATCTTTACCTCCAAGTTTTGGGATTCTTTTCAGAAGGCCATGGGCACCAACATCCACTTCAGCACAACTTTCCATCCTCAAACAAGTGGTCAAGTCGAGCGTGTCAATCAGATTCTTGAAGATATGCTCAGGGCTTGTGTGATCTCCTTCGGCATGAAGTGGGAAGATTGTCTTCCATATGCTGAATTCTCCTACAACAACAGTTTTCAAGCAAGTTCGGGCAAGGCCCCATTCGAAATTCTGTATGGCAGGAAGTTCCGTACCCCTCTCAACTGGTCTGAAACCGGTGAACGTCAACTTCCGGGAAATGACTTAATCACAGAGGCAGAGGAAATGTGTAAAGTCATTCGAGATAACCTAAAAGCAGCGCAATCGCGCCGGAAGATCTACTATGATAGTAAGCACCGTGATTTGGCCTTTGAGATCGGAGCTCATGTTTACCTCCGCGTCTCTCCAATGAAAGGTACTCGTCGCTTCGGTATCAAAGTGAAGCTTGCCCCTAGATACGTGGGTCCTTTCAAGATCGTCAGCAAGAGAGACGATCTCGCCTATCGACTCGAGCTTCCTTCAAACTTTGCAAATGTGCACGACGTGTTCCATGTCTCTCAGCTCCACAAGTGCTTCAAGACTCCTGAACGCACCATCAACTTCGAAGACATTGATCTCCAAGAAGATCTCTCTTATCGTGAGCACCCCATTGCTATTCTTGAAGAGACTGAACGCAAGACTCGCAATAAGTCAATCAAATTCCTCAAAGTCAAGTGGTCACACCATTCCGACCGTGAAGCCACCTGGGAATGCGAGGATCACCTCCGTTCCGAATACCCGGCGTTCTTCTAGTCCTAGATCTCGGGACGAGATCCTTTCGTAGTGGTGCAGTGTTGTAACACCACGGACGTAATTTACCTAATATATAACCCAACTCTTGCCGTTTTCGATGCTAAGTTATTTTTTTTCTCGGTTTCGTGTTTTTGTCTCCATGTGTTGTTGTCATTGTCATGCATCTCATATCATGTCATCATGTGCATTGCATTTGCATACGTGTTCATCTCATGCATCCGAGCATTTCTCCCGTTGTCCGTTTTGCATTCCGGTGCTCCTATCTCCTCTGGTGGTCATTTCTACCTTCTTTTCATGTGTGGGGGTTAAACATTTCCGGATTGGAACGAGACTTGCCAAGCGGCCTTGGTTTACTACCGGTAGACCGCCTGTCATGTTTCATACCATTTGGACTTCGTTTGATGCTCCAACGGTTAACCGAGGGACCGAGAAGGCCTCATGTGTGTTGCAGCCCAACACCCCTCCAATTTGGCCCAAAACCCACCAAAACCCTCTCCATCTTCTAGAGTGTTCGATCATGATCGCGTGGGCGAAAACCGTACCTCATTTGGACACTCCTAGCTTCCTCTATGCCTATAAATAGCCCCTCCTCCAAAATCCCGGATTCCCCTCGTCTCAAACCCTAAAAAATCTACCGCGCCGCACCGGACACGTCCGTGCCGGCCGGACAAGTCGCCGCCGCCGCCCGCGACGAACCAGGGCACGCCATGTGGCAGCTCCTGCCACCGCCGCCGCCGAGGGCCGCCGGCCCGAAGCCGGCCCTCTCCTTCGCCGATCCACCGCGGCTCCTCAACACCGGCGCACCGCCCCGCGCCTCGCCTCCTCGTCGTCCGGCGGCCCCGCCGTCCTCCGCCGCCAACCGCCGCCTCCTCCACGCCCCAAACCGCCCCGGCTGGCCCCTTCCCACTCCGCCCATCTCCTTCCTCCGGCGAGCGCCAAGTCCGGCGAGCTATCTCCAGCCGCTACAGGGATTCCGGCGAACCTCGGGTCGCGGGCACCCCGGATCTGGATCTGAGATTTAAATCTCGGGGTTGACTTTTTTGTCCCTAACCCTAAATATTTTGCCATCTTCATCATGTCGTATCTTTGCATCCGTAGATCTGTTTTGGGCGTGTAGCATATCAAAATGTTCGTCTTAGAGAGTACATCATTTAATCTCATTGCATCATTTTCATTTGAGCTCATCTTGGTGCCCGAAATGCTGTTGGAAGAGTGCTATTTGAGTTAGTTGTCAGATCTGCTGCTCCAAATAGCTATTTGTCATTTTTGGCATGATTATTGTGTGCATGATATGCCCCTGAGCTCTACATGTGTTTTGTTATATGCTTTGCCATCTTTCCAGAGATGTTATCCATGTATTTTTTGTGATGTGTGTGGTGACTAGCACAAGCTTGCAAAGTGGTACATTCGTTAATGCTGATTTCAGGGACTTAGCAATTCCACTAAGTCCTTGACCTGTTTTTATTATGATGCCATATGTTCATGTTGTTTCCTAGTGATCTGTGCCTCTTTTGAGGATGATCAGTAAGGATGATTTGTTAATGTTGTAGTGCTCTATCCATCCATGTCTTTGTTTGCAATTATGGAGCACCCTAGCTTGAGTCAATAGAGCTCTACTTTTGCTATTTCGTGAATCTGGGAAGATTGTCTACTTGTTAGCAATTTTGCCGCGGATGTTGTAGTTGATCCGTGCATGCTATGTTGTTGTTCTTGCCATGTCTAGCTTATATAATGTGTATTCTTAATGGGTGTATGCTTATTTTGTCATGTCTTGCTCTGTAGTGAGTGCATCAAGCTCGTAGACATGCCTACTTGATATCTGATTTGCATGCTCCAGTTTTTCACAGTCTGAGATCCGATTATGTTTTTCCCATGTTCACATGCTTGCAATTGTATTTTCTGATCCCTTTTGGCTCAAGGTCACTAAGGGACTTTTGTTAAGCTCTTTGAGTATCTCCATGCCATGCTTTGCTTTGCCATGTTAAGTTCCTGTAACATATAGTTTTCTTGCTCCAAAGTGTGCTACCTGATCTGAAATTCCAGACAAGTGTTAATTTCACGAAGTCTGAAACCTGTTTACCAATTGCACTTTTGCCATTCTTGTTTGAACCTATTAATGCATGAATTGGATGTAGCTCAGTGTTCATATTTTGTTAAGCATCATGAATGGATCCCTGTCATGTATTTTGTTGCCATGTTTGAGTGCTGTAGCATGTTTGTCTTGTTGCATTTAGATGGCTACTTGATGTTTATCGCAGACCAGTGCCATATTTGAATTGCTTGCCTTTTCCAAACCGTGCATCCGATTCCGGTGTTCTTTATATCGATTTCTACCGAAATCACCCCACCTTTCCAATGACACTCTTGGATTTCCAAGTTGAGGCTAGGTTCCTTCATTCTTTGTCAAATCTTGTATATGCATCACATATCGCATCACGCATAGCATACCATGTTTGCATCATGTTGTTTGAGATTTTCACGTGGTTGATTGTGTCCTTTTCCTTGTTTGTCTTGTTTGGGTAGAGCCGGGAGACGAGTTCACTAACGAGGAGCCCTTTGAGTTTGATTTCGAGGATCCAGTCAACTCTGACAACTTTGCAGGCAAGATGATCATACCCTCGAAATCACTTCTATCTTTGCTTTGCTACATGCTCGCTCTTTTGCTATGCCTATGCTACGATGCCTACCACTTTCTTATCATGCCTCCCAAATAGTCTATCAGTTCGGCAAATGGAGATAGTCCGGCTGTCCGGAGATCCCCTAATCTGGGACTCCCTCATGTGCCCTTTTGAAATTGTGTATGGTTTCCTACCTCGTGCACCTATTGATTTGTTGCCTCTTCCATCTTCGGAGAAGATTAATTTTGATGCTAAAGAACGTGCTGAATTGATTTTAAAAATGCATGAGTTAACTAAGGAAAACATTGAGCGTATGAATGCTAAATATAAACTTGCTGGAGATAAGGGTAGAAAACATGTTGTGTTTGCACCTGGAGATCTTGTTTGGTTACATTTGCGTAAGGATAGATTTCCTAATTTGCGCAAATCAAAGCTAATGCCATGTGCTGATGGTCCTTTTAAGGTGTTAGAGAAAATAAATGTTAATGCATATAAACTTGAGCTGCCTGCAGATTTTGGGGTTAGTCCCACTTTTAACATTGCAGATTTGAAGCCTTATTTGGGTCAGGAACATGAGCTTTCGTCGAGAACGACTTCATTTCAATAAGGGGAGGATGATGAGGACATCAATACCAATATTACACCCACATCCCCTACTGCTATACATACTGGACCAATTACTAGAGCTCGCACGCGCCAATTGAATTATCAGGTACTTCCGTTTCTTGGTAATGATTCTAATGTTCATGAGAATATGATGCTGCCTAAATTGGATACATTTGTTTTGCTTACAAATGAAGGGCCTAGCTTGGACAAGAAAGATGAACCTTGGAGCAAGTTCAAGCATGGAGATGATGGCATGCGCAAGGGGATCAAGAACGGAGTTACAAGTGGTGATTTCAGGACTTTGAAGCCACCAAAAGGAGTGCATGAAGCCTTGGACAAAATATACAAGATGTCACTTCATAAATTTCGTCCAGAGCTATTCTAGGTGCTGACTCACCTTATTATTGGGCCAAGCCCATGTATTTTCAAAATACTTAAGTATAGGTTGTTTTTAGAGTCCTTATAAGTGGGGAAACAAGAGTTAGGGTTGGTTTCGGACCCCTCCTCCAAGGGCCACGACATTCTTATGTCTACTACAAAACCTTCTTCTTGTAGACGTTGTTGGGCCTCCAAGTGCAGAGGTTTGTAGGACAGTAACAAATTTCCCTCAAGTGGATGACCTAAGGTTTATCAACCCGTAGGAGGCGTAGGATGAATATGTTCTCTCTCAAGCAACCCTGCAACCAAATAACAAAGAGTCTCTTGTGTCCCCAACACACCCAATACAATGGTAAATTGTATAGGTGCACTGGTTCGGCGAAGATATGGTGATACAAGTGGTATATGGTGGTAGATAAAGGTTTTTGTAATCTGAAAATATAAAAACAGCAAGGTAACTAATGATAAAAGTGAGCACAAACGGTATTGCAATGCTAGGAAACAAGGCCTAGGGTTCATACTTTCACTGGTGCAAGTTCAATCAACAATAATAACATAATTGGATCACGTAACTATCCCTCAACATGCAACAAAGAGTCACTCCAAAGTCACTAATAGCGGAGAACAAACGAAGAGATTATGGTAGGGTACGAAACCACCTCAAAGTTATTATTTCCAATCAATCCGTTGGGCTATTCCTATAAGTGTCACAAATAGCCCTAAAGTTCGTACTTGAATAACACCTTAAGACACAAATCAACAAAAACCCAAATGTCACCTAGATACTCCAATGTCACCTCAAGTATCCGTGGGTATGATTATATGACATTCATCACACAATATCAGATTCATCTATTCAACCAACACATAGAACCTCAAAGAGTGCCCCAAAGTTTCTACCAGAGAATCACGACAAAAACGCATGCCAACCCCTATGCATAGGTTCATAGGCGGAACCCGCAAGTTGATCACCAAAACGTACATCAAGTGAATCACGTGATATCCCATTGTCACCACAGATACGCACGGCAAGACATACATCAAGTGTTCTCAAATCTTTAAAGACTCAATCCGATAAGATAACTTCAAAGGGGAAACTCAATCCATTACAAGAGAGTAGAGGGGGAGAAACATCATAAGATCCAACTATAATAGCAAAGCTCGCGATACATCAAGATTGTACCACCTCAAGAACATGAGAGAGAGAGAGAGATCAAACACATAGCTACTGGTACATACCCTCAGGCCCGAGGGAGAACTACTTCCTCGTCGTCATGGAGAGCACCGGGATGATGAAGTTGGCCACCGAAGAGGGATTGCCCCCTCCGGCAGGGTGCCGGAATGGGTCTAGATTGGTTTTCGGTGGTTACGGAGGCTTCTGGCGGCAGAACTCCCGATCTATTGTGCTCCCCGATCGTTTTAGGGTATATGAATATACATAGGCGGAAGAAATACATCAGGGGAGCCATGAGGGGCCCACGAGGGTGGAGGGCACGCCCAGCGGGGTGGGCGCGCCCTCCTACCTCGTGGCTTCCTCGTTGATCCCCTGACGTGCACTCGATGTCTCTTTTATTGCTTTCTTTCCAAAAATAACATTTCCGAAGGTTTCATTCCGTTTGGACTCCATTTGATATTCCTTTTCTGTGAAACACTGAAACAAGGGAAAAACAGAAACTGGCACTGGGCTCTGGGTTAATAGGTTAGTCCCAAAAATCATATAAAATAGCATATAAAACATCCAAGGTTGATAATATAATAGCATGGAACAATCAAAAATTGTAGATACGTTGGAGACGTATCAGCATCCCCAAGCTTAATTCCTACTCGTCCTCCAGTAGGTAAATGATAAAAACAGAATTTTTGATGCGGAATGCTACTTAACATATTTATCCATGTAGTTCTCTTTATTGTGGCAAGAATATTCAGATCAATAAGGTTCAAGACAAAAGTTTAATATTGACATAAAAATAATAGTACTTCAAGCATACTAACCAAGCAATTATGTCTTCTCAAAATAACATGGCCAAAGAAAGCTATCCCTACAAAATCATATAGTCTGGCTATGCTCCATCTTCACACAAAATATTTAAATCATGCAAAACCCCGATGACTAGCCAAGCAATTGTTTCATACTTTTGATGTTCTAAAACTTTTTCAATCTTCACGCAATACATGAGCGTGAGCCATGGACATATCACTATAGGTGGAATAGAATGGTGGTTGTGGAGAAGACAAAAAGGAGAAGATAGTCTCACGTCAACTAGGCGTATCAACGGGCTATGGAGATGCCCATCAATAGATATCAATGTGAGTGAGTAGGGATTGCCATGCAACAGATACACTAGAGCTATAAATGTATGAAAGCTCAACAAAAGAAACTAGTGGGTGTGCATCCAACTCGCTTGCTCACGAAGACCTAGGGCATTTTGAGGAAGCCCATCATTGGAATATACAAGCCAAGTTCTATAATGAAAGATTCCCACTAGTATATGAAAGTGACAACATAGGAAGCTATCTATCATGAAGATCATGGTGCTACTTTGAAGCACAAGTGTGGTAAAAGGATAGTAGCATTGCCCCTTCTCTCTTTTTCTCTCGTTTTTTTATTTGGGCCTTTTCTCTTTTTTTATGGCCTCTTTTTTATTATTTATTTGGGCCTTTTCTCTTTTTTATGGACTCTTTCTTTTATTTAGTCCTGTCTCATCCCGACTTGTGGGGGAATCATAGTCTCCATCATCCTTTCCTCACTGGGACAATGCTCTAATAATGATGATCATCACACTTTTATTTACTTACAACTCGATACTTAGAACAAGATATGACTCTATATGAATGCCTCCGTTGGTGTACCGGGATGTGCAATGATGCATGAGTGATATGTATGATAGAATTATGAATGGTGGCTTTGCCACAAATACAATGTCAACTGCATGATCATGCAAGGCAATATGACAATGATGGAGCGTGTCATAGTAAACGGAATGGTGGAAAGTTGCATGGCAATATATCTCAGAATGGCTATGGAAATGCCATAATAGGTAGGTATGGTGGCTGTTTTGAGGAAGGTATATGGTCGGTTTATGGTACCGGCGAAAGTTGCGCGGTACTAGAGAGGCTAGCAATGGTGGAAGGGTGAGAGTGCGTATAATCCATGGACTCAACATTAGTCATAAAGAACTCACATACTTAATGCAAAAATCTATTAGTTATCGAAACAAAGTACTACGCGCATGCTCCTAGGGGGATAGATTGGTAGGAAAAGACCATCGCTCGTCCCCGACCGCCACTCATAAGGAAGACAATCAATAAATAAATCATGCTCCAACTTCATCACATAACGGTTCACCATACGTGCATGCTACGGGAATCACAAACTTCAACACAAGTATTCCTCAAATTCACAACTACTCAACTAGCATGACTCTAATATCACCATCTTCATATCTCAAAACAATTATCAAGCATCAAACTTCTCATAGTATTCAATGCACTTTATATGAAAGTTTTTATTATATCCCTCTTTGATGCCCATCATATTAGGACTAGTTTCATAACCAAAGCAAACTACCATGCTGTTCTAAAGACTCTCAAAATAATATAAGTGAAGAACGAGAGTTCATCTATTTCTTCAAAATAAAACCACCACCGTGCTCTAAAAAGATATAAGTGAAGCACTAGAGCAAATGATAAACCACTCCGAAAGATATAAGTGAATATCAATGAGTGGTCGAATGATTATGCAACTATATGAAGACTCTCTAACATTTAATAATTTCAGATCTTGGTATTTTATTCAAGAAGCAAGAAAAACTAAATAAAATAAAATGACACTCCAAGCAAAACACATATGATGTGATAAATAAAAATATAGCTCCAAGTAAAGTTACCGATGAACGAAGACGAAAGAGGGGATGCCTTTCGGGGCATCCCCAAGCTTAGGCTCTTGGTTGTCCTTGAATATTACCTTGGGGTGCCTTGGGAATCCCCAATCTTAGGCTCTTGTCACTCCTTATTCCATAGTCCATTGAATCTTTACCCAAAACTTGAAAACTTCACAACACAAAACTTAACAGAAAACTCGTAAGCTCCGTTAGCGAAAGAAAACAAAACACCACCTCAAGGTACTGTAATGAACTCATTCTTTATTTATATTGGTGTTAAACCTACTGTATTCCAACTTATCTATGGTTTATAAACTCTTTAGTAGCCATAGATTCATCAAAATAAGTAAACAACACATGAAAAACAGAATCTGTCAAAAACAGAATAGTCTGTAGTAATCTGTATCAAACGTATACTTATGGAACTCATAAAATTCTCAAAAAAATTGGTGGACCTGAATAATTTTTCTATTAATCATCTGCAAAAATAATTAACTAAATAGCACTCTCCAGTAAACAATGGCAGCAATTCTCGTGAGCGCTAAAGTTTTTGTTTTTTACAGCAAGATCAAAAAGACTTTCCCCAAGTCCTCCCAACGGTTCTACTTGGCACAAACACTAATTAAAACATAAAAACTCAATCATAACAGAGTCTAGATAATTTATTTATCACTAAACAGGAACAAAAAGTAAATAAAAAAATAAAGTTGGGTTGCCTCCCAACAAGCGCTATCGTTTAACGCCCCTAGCTAGGCATGATGATTTCAATGATGCTCACATAAAGGATAAGAATTGAAACATAAAGAGAGAATCATGAATAATATGACTAGCATATTTAAGTCTAACCCACTTCCTATGCGTAAGGATTTTGTTAGCTGGCAACTTGTGGGAACAATAATCAACTAGCATAGGAAGGTAAAACAAGCATAACTTCAAAACTTTAAGCACATAGAGAGGAAACTTGATATTATTGCAATTCCTAAAAGCATATATTCCTCCCTCATAATAATTTTCAGTAGAATCATGAATGAATTCAACAATATAGCGATCACATAAAGCATTCTTTTCATGATCTACAAGCATAGAAGATTTTCTACTCTCCACATAAGCAAAATTCTTCTCAATCGGGATAGTGGGAGTATCATAAGAGACTCGAATACTATAAATTGTTTCCACATTAAAAGAGTAATGTTCAAAAAAGGGTAATCATAATAATGACAAGTTTTATAAATATAATCATCACTACTTTTTATAGCATATGTATCATCACAATAATTATCATAAGTAGCAACTTTATTCTCATCATAATCGATTGAAACCTCTTCCAAGATAGTGGAATCATTACTAAATAAAGTCATGACCTCTCCAAATCCACTTTCATAATTATCATAAGTAGGAGGCATGCTATCATCATAATAAATTTGCATATCAAAACTTGGGAGACTACAAATATCATCTTCATTAATCATAGCGTCCCCAAGCTTGGGACTAACATTAATTTTCTCAAAAACATCATCTTCATCAAACATAGCATCCCCAAGCTTGGGCCTTTTCATATCATAAGCCTAATCACTTTCATCATCAATAGTATGGATAGCACCAATAGTATAGCAATTATCATATTCTTCCAAGCAAGTACCAAAAAGATTTTCAAGATCATAAGAAGTACCATTATCTTCCCAATCATAATCATCACAACAAGCAACAGGCATAACAAGATCATCGTCAAGTGCATCATCTTGCACAATTACATTTTTATGAGGCACAACAGTAATAGGAGCAACATTATTTGGGAGAGATATCTTTTTACCTCTCTTCCTTTTTCTTTTCTTCTTCTTTACCACATCATGTGTGGGTTCAATCCTCGTTTTGGAGCTCCTTATTAATGAGATTGGTTGAATAGAAGGCTCCTCCTCGTTACCTGATTCATCATAAGAAATAATAGGAGGATATTGGGAAGTCTCTTCCCTTTGATTAGTATTCTCTTCATCCTCTATTTGTTTTCTTTTCTTTATGTAATTGGCAATATAAAGATTTTCAATGCAATTCACAGCACAATACATATAAATTTCTTCTAGATCAAAATTAAGAACTCTATAATGGGCAAATTCTGGAATAACCTTATTTATACGTTTCATTTCTTCATAACCCAAGAGCAAACTAAGTTCATTATGATGTGCAAGAGAAATCAAGTCACCGCAATTTTTGGACACGATACGATCATGAAACAACTTGCATTGTGTACTGAAATGATCACGTTCATTGAAAAGTTCACAAGTACGGCTAAGAAAATTTAAATTTTCAGCACAAACATCTAGCCTTTCTTGCAACCATTTAGTTTCTAAGTACTTATGCCTCTTGCAATATCTATCTTCCCTATTTGGTGTGTACTTTCAAACCCAATGCACTCCATAAAAATTGACATGTTTATAGGAGACATTTTCATCATAACTAGTGCAATCATCATTAGTACTATGGATATTCAAGGATTTCATACTAACAACATTGCAATCATGCTCATCATTCAAAGATTTAGTGCCAAACATTTTAATGCATTCTTCTTCTAACACTTTGGCACCATTTTCCTTTCCATCATACTCACGAAAGATATTAAAAAGATGAAGCGTATGAGGCATACTTAATTCCATTTTTTATAATTTTCTTTTATGAACTAAACTAGTGATAAAACAAGAAACTAAAAGACTCGATTGCAAGATCTAAAGATATACCTTCAAGCGCTAACCTCCCTGGCAACGGAGCCAGAAAAGAGCTTGATGTCTACTACAAAACCTTCTTCTTGTAGACATTGTTGGGCCTCCAAGTGCAGAGGTTTGTAGGACAGTAGCAAATTTCCCTCAAGTGGATGACCTAAGGTTTATCAATCCGTAGGAGGCATAGGATGAAGATGGTCTCTCTCAAGCAACCCTGCAACCAAATAACAAAGAGTCTCTTGTGTCCCCAACACACCCAATACAATGGTAAATTGTATAGGTGCACTGGTTCGGCGAAGAGATGGTGATACAAGTGGTATATGGATGGTAGATAAAGGTTTTTGTAATATGAAAATATAAAAACAGCAAGGTAACTAATGATAAAAGTGAGCACAAACGGTATTGCAATGCTAGGAAACAAGGCCTAGGGTTCATACTTTCACTAGTGCAAGTTCTCTCAGCAATAATAACATAATTGGATCACATAACTATCCCTCAACATGCAACAAAGAGTCACTCCAAAGTCACTAATAGCGGAGAACAAATGAATAGATTATGGTAGGTTACGAAACCACCTTAAAGTTATTCTTTCCAATCAATCCGTTGGGGCATTCCTATAAGTGTCACAAACAGCCCTAGAGTTCGTACTAGAATAACACCTTAAGACACAAATCAACCAAAATCCTAATGTCACCTAGATACTCCAATGTCACCTCAAGTATCTATGGGTATGATTATACGATATGCATCACACTATCTCAGATTCATCTATTCAACCAACACATAGAACTTCAAAGAGTGCCCCAAAGTTTCTACCGGAGAATCACGACGAAAACGTGTGCCAACCCCTATGCATAGGTTCATGGGCGGAACCCGCAAGTTGATCACCAAAACATACATCAAGTGAATCAGGTGATATCCTATTGTCAGCACAGATACGCACGGCAAGACATACATCAAGTGTTCTCAAATCTTTAAAGACTCAATCCGATAAGATGACTTCAAAGGGGAAACTCAATCCATTACAAGAGAGTAGAGGGGGAGAAACATCATAAGATCCAACTATAATAGCAAAGCTCGCGATACATCAAGATCGTACCACCTCAAGAACACGAGAGAGAGAGAGAGAGAGATGAAACACATAGCTACTTGTACATACCCTAAGCCCCGAGAGAGAACTACTCCCTCCTCATCATGGAGAGCACCGGGATGATGAAGATGGCCACCGGAGAGGGATTGCCCCCTCCGGCAGGGTGCCGGAACGGGTCTAGATTGGTTTTTGGTGGTTACGGAGGCTTCTGGCGGCAGAACTCCCGATCTATTGTGCTCCCCGATCATTTTAGGGTATATGGATATATATGGGCAGAAGAAATACATCATGGGAGCTATGAGGGGCCCATAGGGTGGAGGTTGCGCCCAGGTGGGTGGGCGCGCCCCCCTGCCTCGTGGCTTCCTCGTTGATCCCCTAACGTGCACTCCAAGTCTCTTGTATTGCTTTCATTCCAAAAATAACTTTTCCGAAGGTTTCATTCCGTTTGGACTCCGTTTAATATTCCTTTTCTGCGAAACACTAAAACAAGGGAAAAACAGAAACTGGCACTGGGCTCTGGGTTAATAGGTTAGTCCAAAAACCATATAAAATAGCATATAGATGCATATAAAACATCCAAGGTTGATAATATAATAGCATGGAACAATCAAAAATTATAGATATGTTGGAGACGTATCACATTCCCCCCTCTTCCTCCATATATACATCCCTTAGAGGGTCGTTTAGACTTTGGGTTTTGTTTAGATTAAAGTTCGCCATAGCTGCAACTTCGCGTACTTCGTTTGTGTTCAACAACCAGACAAAGGCATCACAGAACCCCACCTTCATTAATAAAGCTTTCCTCTTTTATTCGCAATATCCAGATTGCAATCTCAGTTTCTTGCTAGTTCTTCGTTTGCTCGCAGGAAATAGACCCCCATGGTCAGGTTGATCGTGCTTCGGCGTGGTCAATAACCCTCGGAAGTTGGATTAGCGATTGCTAAGGCGCGACGTCTTCGCATGTTCATAGTCAGATCGTCAAAGTCGACTCCCACAGAAAACGATATCTATCTCATCGAAACATCGGGACACCTTCGTCTCTATCATATCCTCTCCCACTTACCCCTTCGTGGCTAAGGCCTATATATACTGCTCCACCTCCTTCTAGTTAGGGTTAGTGTTGTGTTAGCTCATTTGTGAGATAGCGCTTCGCTCATCCATCCGGATCTACTCCACGAGAGAGACCGCGGCCCCTCTTCAGAGAAGATCCACTTGGATTCAAGACCTCCTCGCGTAGAAGATCCCCTCATGGATTCAAGACCTTCTCACGGAGAAGAACCGCTTTCCTTTTGTATCGTCCCTTATTGATCGTGGATCTTGTATCTCTCTTTGTGTTTCGAGGATCTACCATCTGTGTGACTATTTCTTGTTGGTTTTAGTGATTCTCTCGGGTTTCCCCTCGTGATTTCCCTCGTTTTCCCCCTCGTGTTCTCCATGTTCTTCACGGGATCCACTCCTTTCGTGAAAGATCGGCCATATAGGGTTCCACCCTACATCACTCTACCAAGAGCGCATCAATATGGACGCAAGAGCACGTGTGAACCATCTCAAGAAGGCGCATGAAGATACAAGGCACACCATCGAGCACCAAGTACAACGCCTTGCGACCAAGCTCAACATCAACAAGCACCCCATGTTATTCAACATTTGTGATCTTGTGTGGCTACACCGTTGCAAAGACAGCTTCCCAACCGAACACAAGTCCAAGCTTATACCTCAAGCGGATGGACCCTTCAAGGTGCTTGCACGCTATAAGAACAATACCTACAAGATCAACCTTCCACAAGACAAGTACAATGTGAGTGACATCTTCAATGTCAAGGACCTCTCACCCTACCATGGAGATGAAGAATTTGATCTGAGGTCAGATCTTTCCCAAGGGAGGGGAGATGGTGCGGAGCATCCCAAGATATCCCCATGGACCTATCATCGTCTCACCAAGTGTCTAGTGGACCCATGACACGAGCACGTGCAAGAGTTCTCGAAACCGAGGTGACATCACTCCTCTCACAATTCCACTTCAATGCACATGAGACATGGCTACTACCTCAAACGGAGACATTGTGCATACTCAGATACCAAGGAGCTAGCCACGGAGAAGCTAAGTAGCAAGAAGGATCGGGAGCGGAAGACATGCGTGAAGACGGAGAAGAAATCAGCCAAGTCCCAGGCTGGCCGGATGATCCAGACGAGGTCCGGACGATCCAGACCCCCGCCGGATGATCCGGACAATTGGAGACCCAAGAGCAACCGAGGCTGCCCTGAAGCCGGATCATCTGGACCCCGTCCTGGATCATCCGGCCATACCCAGATATCCGGACCTCCTGCAGCCCCTCAACACAGCGGGACGATCCGGACGCCGACCTGGATCATCCGGACCCCCGAAGCCCGGATCATCCAGACCCACATCCGGACAGTGCCTGCGTGCATGATGTTGGGCCTAGGCCCATGTACCCCTTCACCCCTTTGCCTATATAAACGACTCCTCCACCACTTTTCTAGGGTTAGCATTGGTTTAGCTCATATTTAGAGATACAACATTGCTCATCCACATCGGATCTACTCAACGAGAGAGACCGCGGCCCCTCTTCAGAGAAGATCCCTTTGGATTCAAGACCCCTCTAAGGGAAGATCCCCTTGTGGATTTCAAGACCTCCTTGCGGAGAAGACCGACTACCTTTGTATCACCCTTAGTTGTCCGTGGATCGTGTGATCTCTTATGTACTCGAGAATCTAGCACATGTGTGACTATTTTGTGTTGGTTTAGTGATTCTCTCATGTTTTCCCTTGTGTTTCCCCTCGTTTCCCCCCTCGTGTTCTTCGTGTTCTTCGCGGGATCCGCTCCTTTCATGAAAGATCGGCCTATTAGGGTTCTACCCTACATCATCTTAGTATCAATATGATGGAGACACGTCCCTAAGTAGCTGAAACACCTTAGGAAACGGAAAAACTGCGAACTCAAAATCACAAATGTCAAATGTCAAATGGTGGTAGAGGGATGTGGTGGTGGTGTTGCGGAAGCTCAATGGAATTGCGGAATGTCAATGATGGGTTGTGGAGTACGCAATGCGGAAATGGAGGGCAAGGTGGTGTACTATACACGGTGTGGGAGTTGGAAGCACGGTCCCGAAGTAGCCAAAACACCTTAGGAGACACAACTCACAACACAAACAAAATTGGGTTAAATTGGTGTGGCGGAAGTGTATGGTGGGCAAGCCTATGCGGAAGTTATGGTGGTGGTGGTGGTTGATGAAGAAGCAACTATCCCTAAGTAGCCTAAACACCTTAGGAGACTCAAATCACAACTCAAACAACCACTAATACTATATGGATCACAATTGGTTAGGTTGTGGAAGTCGGTGGTGGTTATGCGGAGGTTGTGGTGGAAGCCCTAGGCAAAGATGCCAAAATTACTTAATTTGATGGAGTCATATGGTGATGGTAGTATTTTTTTGGGAAGGGGGATGTCAAGAGCTTTGAAACGAGCTAAAGAACATCAAAAACGGAGTTCAGATGAATTAGTTATGGACGAAACAAGAATTCAGCCATGTCAGTTTCAGGGTTACCCGGACATCCGGGAGGAGGTCCGGATGATCCGGGCTAGGTCCGGGTGATCCGACTGTACTTCCGGATGATCCGGGTTCGTCATCTCCAGTTCTGTTTTTCGGGTGCATGGGTTATCCGGACATCCGGGAGAGGGTCCAGCTGATCTGGGAGGTGTCCGGATGATCCGGGAGAAGGTCCAGATGATCCGGGCAGGTCAAATTGCTCGGGATTTCCTCTCGGAGACGAATATTTGGGAGGAAAATGGACGATTTTCTAGGCAAAATTGAGGAGATTTCGTGGATGCAAGGTGGGGAAACTTGGGGAGATGCTAGATCCACTTGCAACAAAGCGAATCCACGGATCAAAATCAACAAAACTCACAAATCACAAAAAAATGGGGGCTATTTTTCTGGGTATTTTCGGATTAGGATGAAAAACAACAAAATCAAGCTAGAAAACGAAGAGGGGGGCTCCGAAATCGTGATCAACGTGGCTCATGATACGATACAAGGTAAGGTTCATCTCCATGAGGAGGTCTGATAGAGGCGAAGGTGTCCCGATGTTTCTGTCGGATTTCGGGTTCCGGCAGACCCTTGAGGTTCGAACACTGGGGTGCGCGCGGAGCTTTCGTCTCCAACCTACCTGCACCCCTCCGCCTTGCTAGGATCTAAACTAAGGAAAGAACAACACAAGAGACACAGGATTTATACTGGTTCGGGCCACCGTTGTGGTCTAGTACCCTACTCCAGTGTGTGGTGTGGTGTATTGGCTCTTGGGCTGATGATGATGAACAATACAAGGAAGAACAGCCTCGCGAGGGTCTATTCTTGGCTGGGGCGATGAACTGCTGGGAGGAGCTCAGTCACCCTTCTCTCTCTCTCTCTCTATCTGATCTAAACCCCTCTCTCAAGAGCCTCCTTCTCCGAACCCCTCAGCCCTCTGTCCGTGTGTCTTTTGCGGGTGGCTGATCCTATTTATAGAGGCCCTGGTCCTCTTCCCAAATATCGAGCGGGAAGGGAGCCAACAATGTTGGGCTAATTTAAAGGGGGACAACTAGTATCAGCTATCCTGACAAAAGTAGTCTTCGCCTGCGCAAAGCTCTGGTGATGACGCCGTCTTGGGCTCCACGGTGACCTCCATCTTGTAGTCCTCCTGGTCTTGGTCTTGTTGCACCGAAATGGCAACCTTTGCCTGATGCCTCGGTACTCCGCGGCTGCGCTTGCCCCCTTTGCACCAAAGAGGAAAGGAGGACACTGCGCAGGCTGGCACCCGCCGGGCGCCCTCAGTCGTCATGGCTTGCGTCACGGGCACCTCGTGAGGTACCCCGCCTTGGTTGGCCATCGCCAGCTATAGATATGGACCGGCGCGCGCCCTTCCAGTTCATCCCCCCTTGCTTCTCCTTTTTCTTCATGGCCCCGTCGAGGACGTTCTCAGCCGCAGAGAAGGGGAAGGATCGCCAGGTTGAGCCCACCTCTCCCCCGCCCAAGCGCGGCCGAGGGCGCCCTCGCAAACATCCTGTGGCCACCATGGTGGCTCCCCGCTGCCGTGGAGGTGATATTCAGCACAGCGACGGGCGGATTGGTGTGGCCGGGGGGCGCGCTCCGGCTGCGCGTCCCCCTAGGCCGCGCTTTCGCGCAGCTGAAGTGCTGCTGGAGTTCGTCATGTGGTCGGCGGAGCCGACTAGCACCCGGCTTCCACTTCCTCGCTTCCTCCTTGGCGAGCTCCCGGCCGGCGCCCCGGGCGGCCTCTGGCTCCAGGCCGACAGCTGCTGCAGCCGGGCCTCATGGGTCTCACTGGAGGTCTCCGCGGCCGGGAGCCTGTCTCTGGCCCGCGGTTGGCAGACGTTTGCCCGCGCCCGTGGCCTGAGCCGTCGATGCACTATACACTTCAAGTTCGACGGCGATGCCACCCTCTACGTGAGGGTGTTTGGTGAAGACGGCCGCCGCACAGGGTGTTTCCCCGAGGGTGACGACCGTGGCTGGTAACCCATCTCCGGCGATGATGGAGAGGGCAGCGCTCGCGCGGCTGGCGGCGCTCAGGGTTCCTCAAGCTTCTCCGGTTCTTCTTCAGGCGGCGACTCTTCTAGCGGTGGCCGCGGTCAGCCCCCACGCTGTCGTATCTGCTTGGGAGGTGGTAACGTGTCCGCCCACCGTCGCGCCCTTGTGAAGCGCGAGAGGGAGTCCACCTGAGCTCCGGAGGCAGCTCGGGCCTTCCCTGCGGGCCGGTGTGAGGCGAGCTGCACCAGATTTGTCCTTTCTTTTCCTTTTTCCTGCATAACAAAGACGGTAGCGTGGAGCCCCGCGGGGGCGTGTTTAGGTTATTGCTGTTAATCATCATTTTGCTTTCGTTATTGTACCTTCCGGCTATGTGCCCGCGCGTGGATAATTCCCGGCCCCGGCCGTGGGGGGCGACCGACCCAGGCCCTTTGTTTGTGTCGCGGTGCCCGTGGGGCACGGACTGGAGGGGTGCTCCTGTGATGGGCCCAGGTCGCGAACCCTTTGAATGACTAGGATAGGAACACTCGCGAGGGCACTCGGGCTGTCCCCCTCGCGAGGCCTTGCATAAGAGAAATCGAGGTAGGAGAGCGAAAAGTCAAAGAACCACAAGCCAAAGACGGCACCAACTTCAATAAAACTTCGAATGAGAAGGAACAAGCCAACTGTGGAAAGCAAATGAAAAGCCGCGTCCGACACCTAATCTAGTCTTCGACGTCTTCTCACCAGCGCGGAGCTAAGTGCTGCCACTGGGCGTGGGAGGGAGCCCCAGGGCCTGAGGCCAGCGCTCCTGAGACTCCGGGGCGTGTACAGCCCCAACTCATTATTACGTGAGAGTGTCACGGGCGGCGAGCTTCACAGGCGTTGGCCTTCTTCACAGGCTCCGGGCCTTTTCCAAAACGCAATAGCTTCACAGGCATTCGCCTTCTTCACAGGCTCCGGGCCTTTTCCAAAACGCGATAGCTTCACAAGCATTCGCCTTCTTCACAGGCTCCGGGCCTTTTCCAAAACGCGATAGCTTCACAGGCATTCGCCTTCTTCACAGGCTCCGGGCCTTTTCCAAAACGCGATAGCTGCACAGGCATTCGCCTTCTTCATAGGCTCCGGGCCTTTTCCAAAACGTGATAGCTTCACAGGCATTCGCCTTCTTCACAGGCTCCGGGCCTTTTCCAAAACG
The DNA here is from genome assembly GCF_018294505.1 of Triticum aestivum. NCBI lineage: Eukaryota > Viridiplantae > Streptophyta > Magnoliopsida > Poales > Poaceae > Triticum > Triticum aestivum. The sequence continues at coordinate 236,257,805 of NC_057806.1, forward strand.
CGATAGCTTCACAGGCATTCGCCTTCTTCACAGGCTCCGGGCCTTTTCCAAAACGCGATAGCTTCACAGGCTCTGGGCCTTTTTAGGGATAGAACCTCCGGAGGTGCTGGATGTTCCATGCGTTCTGGACTGGCACCCCCTCTTGAGTCTCCAAGCGTGCGGAGCCGGGCCTGGAAACATGAACTACTTTGAACGGGCCCTCCCACATGGGAGAGAGCTTGTGCAGCCCTTCCCTAGAGAGAACCCGCCTGAGCACGAGGTATCCTACCTGGAGAGTTCTGGGGCGGATGTTGCGGCAGTGATATCGCCGCAGTGCTTGTTGGTACCTCTCCGCTCGTAGCACGGCTTCTCAGAGACGTTCCTCCCCCAGCACGAGGTCCATCCCCCGCATGGCATCCTGCTGTGCCTCATCGAACGCCAGGACCCGCGTGAAGCGACATCTGACCTTGTGAGGGAGGACCGCTTCGGCTCCGTAGACCAGGAAGAACAGGGTCTCTCTAGTCAGCTTGGTCGCGGTTGTGCGGATGGACCACAACATGGACTGAAGCTCGTCGTACCAACCTCTGCCGCAGGCCTCCAGCTTCTTCTTGAACGTCCGGGTCTTGAGGCCCCTCAGGACCTCCGCGTTGGCTCGCTCGGCCTGGCCGTTTCTTTGGGGGTGCGCCACCGAAGCGTAGCATATCTGCGTTCCAAGGTTAGCACAGTATGTTTTGAAGAGGTTACTGGTGAACTGCGAACCGTTGTCCATGATGATGCGATTCGGCACCCCGAACCGGCTCATGATGCCCTTGATGAACTTGACCGCGGAACCCGCGGGAATGGTGCGGACAGCCTCTACTTCAGCCCACTTGGTGAACTTGTTCACGGCGACGTAGAGGTAGCGGTAGCCCCCGGGCGCCCGAGGAAACGGACCCAAGATGTCCAGCCCCCAGGCTGCGAATGGCCATGAAAGGGGTATAGTCTGCAAGCCTCCTGCTGGCTGATGGATCTGCTTGGTGTGGAACTGGCAGGCCTCACAAGCTTTCACTAGTTCGACGGCGTCATTGAGCGTGGTGGGCCAATAAAACCCAATGCGGAACGACTTGCCGACGAGGGTCCGTGATGATGTCCATAGTCTCCGCCGTGTATATCTTCCAGCAGTTCCTTCCCTTGCTCCCTGGAGATGCAGCGCAGGGATGCATCGTTTGGCTGCTTCCAGTAGAGCTCTCCATCCTTGATGCAGTATGCCGTGGCCTGGCATGCCACTCGCTCCGCTTCCTCCTCCTTCTCCGGCAGGGCCCCTTGCGTTAGGTAACTCCGGAGCTCCGTGATCCAACATCCCTCCTGAGGTTCCATCGTCAGGAGCAGGCGTGCTCCTGAGGCCGGGCCACAGGCCGGAGTCCCTGAGGCAGGTGGCTGGGGGAGCTCCTCCCGGGGCTGAGCTGTGTTTGATAATGACGGCAGGGCTGAGGGCTTGAAGAGCCGCTCCTCGAAAATGCCAGGCTCCTGAGGTAACCGCCTGGACGCCCGTTTGGAGATGTCGTCGGCCTCCTGGTTGGTGCCACGGGGCACATGCTGCAACTCCAACCCCCAGAACTGCTTCGCCATCCTGCGGACCTCCGCTAGGTAGGCTTCCATGTGCTCATCCTTCAGCTCATACACCTTGTTGGAGAAATTGACAAGGAGCTACGTGTCGCCCTTGATGGTGAGGCGTTTCACCCCCAGGGTAGCTGCGGCCTTCAAGCCCGCTATTAAACCTTCATACTCCGCTATGTTGTTGGAGACCTTTTCAACTTGCTGGAAGCAGAGCTGCACGGCGTAGTAGAGCTTGTCCTGAGTGGGCGATATAAGCACCGCCCCAGCCCCAGCGCCATGCCTGGAGAACGCCCCATCAAAGTACATGACCCAGCCTTCTGGCGCCTCACTTCTCGGGGACATGGACCGATCCTCGTCGGCCTTGAGGCCTGGCGCCTCCGTCCATTCTGCCACAAAATCCACCAACGCTGCTCCCTTGATGACTCTGGTCGTGCTGAATTCGAGCTAAAACGCTTGCAGTTCTATGTTCCACTCAGCGACCCTTCCAGCTGAATTAGGGCTCCTGAGCACTCTCTCCACGTGGTATGACGAGACGACCTTGGTGGGGTGACCCTGAAAATAGTGCCGCAGCTTGCGCGAGGCCACCAGTAGCGTGAGGAGGAGTTTCTGAGGCATGGGGTACCGCGCCCTTGCATCCCGCAACACCGTGCTGACGAAGTACACTGGGTGCTCAACAAGGTGGAGCGCGTCAGTTCTGGTGGCTCCCTTCGGAGACCATGGCGCCTCTTGAGGCAACGAGGCCCCCTGAGACTGGCCATCTGGGAGAGGGGCCCCTTTCGCCTCCGGTGCGCCCCTCTGCGGCGGCTGATCCTTCTTAGCCGTGGTGGCAGTTTCTGTGGGCCTTCCTTGTCCCTGTTTTGCCTTGTCCCGGGCTGCTGCCGCGGTTTTGATTCGGCGCTCCTCTCTGACTGCCACCAAGGCTGCGCTGGCGGAGTAGGGAGTGGCGGCGAGGTAAAGCACTAGGGGCTCTTGAGGGCGCGGAGCCACCATGACCGGTGGGCTAGTCAGGTATCTCTTGAGATCCTGGAACGCCTTGTCGGCCTCTTCAGTCCCCTCGAAGGGCCCCTTTTTCTTCATTAGCTGGAAGAAAGGCAGTGCTCGTTCCCCCAACTTGGAGATGAAGCGCCCTAGCGCGGTCACGCGCCCCGTGAGCTTCTGCATTTCTGTGAGGGTCTTTGGCGGGCTCATGTCTTCCACCGCCCTGACCTTCTCCGGGTTAGCCTCGATGCCTCGGTGGGACACGAGGAAACCCAAGAGCTTGCCCGAGGGGACTCCGAACACACACTTCTGTGGGTTGAGCCGTAGGTTCACTGTGTTGAGGCTAGTAGGTTTCCTCCAAGTCTTGTATCAAGGTCCTGGCCTCCCGAGACTTTACCACAATGTCATCGACTTAAGCCTCTACATTCTTCCTGAGCTGCAGGCCCAAGGTGATGTGCATCAGCCGCTGGAAGGTCGCCCCTGCGTTACGCAGCCCAAATGGCATGCATGTGTAACAGTACACTCCACACGGTGTTAGGAAGGTTGTCTTCTCGACGTCTTCTACCGCCATCTTGATTTGGTGATACCCAGAGAATGCATCCAAGAAGCATATCAGGTCACATTCCGCAGTGGAATCGACGATCTGGTCGATGCGGGGGAGCGGGAACGGATCTTGTGGGCATGCTTTGTTGAGGTTGGTGAAGTCGACACACATGCGCTCCTTCCCTCCCTTCTTTGGCACAATAACAGGGTTGGCCAACCAATCCGGGTATCGGACCTCGCGAATGACCCTAGCGGCTTCTAATTTGCGGGTCTCTTGGACGATGAAGGCTTGCTTTTCTATGGACTGCCGCCTGGCCTTCTGCTTCACAGGGCGCACGTTGGGGCACACGTTGAGGTGATGCTCGATTACACCCCTAGGGATCCCTGCCAACTGGTCAGGCTCCCAAGCGAATACCTTCTTGTTTGCACGCAGGAACCCGACCAGGGCCTTCTCCTGGTCGGGTTCGAGGTGGGCGCCTATGGTGAAAGTGGCGTTGGTGGACCCGTCCTCATCAACGGGTATCTGCTTGGTTTCTGCCTTGTCTTGGGTGAACAACTATTTCTTCTTGGCGGGTGCAGCCCCCTTGGGCCCGGGGGTCTCCAAGTCGGCGGGCTGTGCCGACGCGCCGTCTTGAAGGCGAGCTTGAGCACCCGCAGCGCGTCCTCGGTGTCCCCGTGCACAGTGAGGACACCGCTGCTCCCAGGCATTTTCATGAGGTTGTACGCGGGGTGCATCGCAGCCATGAACTGGGCCAGCGCTGGGTAGCCGAGGATGGCGTTGTAGGGGAGGCCGATGGGGGCGATGTCGAAGTCGACCAGCTCCGTGCGGAAGTTGTCGTAGGTGCCGAAGGTTACTGGGAGCCGGATCTGTCCCAAGGAGTTGGACAACTCGCCCCCAACGCCTGAGAAGGGCCGGCTGGGTTGCAGCCGTTCTAGGGGTATGCAGAGGAGGTTGAAGGCCTCGACCGAGAGCACGCTGAGGCCCATGCCGCCATCAATGAGGGTCCTGGTGACGGCCACTTGGCAGATGGTGGGGGTGCACAACATGGGGAGCGCACCCGAGCAGGACGAGTTGGAGGGGTGGTCCTCTGAGCTGAAGGTCAGGCCGGTCTCGGGCGCCGCCCGGTCCAGGGGAGCCCCCTGCCGTTTGGAAGCGGCGCTGACCCGACGGATGAACGGCTTGACGCGGTGACTTGTAGGCGGCGCTTGCGAGCCACCCAAGAGGGCCGCGACGATGTTGCGGGGCTCCATGGGTGCGCGGAGCGCGTGGGACGAAGAACCAGCTGGGGTGAGCGAGGGAGTTGCGGTGCGGCCGTCTTGCCGCACGGACAGATGCCGGGATGATGCTTGCTGGTCGTCCCCCGCCGGGCCGGTGGCGGCGTTGATGGCAGGTGACGGGGAACGGCGAGGACGCCTGCCGACAGGGGCCGTCTGGGCGGCGCAGGAAGGGAGTGCGGCCCGACGCTCGGCGCGGGCCCGACGAGCGTCAGACATGGGCGTGATGGTCGGAGGAGAACGGGGTGGCGGAAGACGAATCCCGGCGAACCCCTACCTGGCGCGCCAAATGTCGGATTCCGGGTTCCGGCAGACCCTTGAGGTTCGAACACTGGGGTGCGCGCGGAGCTTTCGTCTCCAACCTACCTGCACCCCTCCGCCTTGCTAGGATCTAAACTAAGGAAAGAACAACACAAGAGACACAGGGTTTATACTGGTTCGGGCCACCGTTGTGGTGTAATACCCTACTCTAGTGTGTGGTGTGGTGGATTGCCTCTTGGGCTAATGATGATGAACAATACAAGGAAGAACAGCCTCGCGAGGGTATGTTCTTGGCTGGGGCGATGAACTGCTGGGAGGAGCTCAGTTACCCTTCTCTCTCTCTCTCTCTCTCTCTCTCTCTCTCTATCTGATCTAAACCCCTCTCTCAAGAGCCTCCTTCTCCGAACCCCTCAGCCCTCTATCCGTGTGTCTTTTGCGGGTTGCTGATCCTATTTATAGAGGCCCTGGTCCTCTTCCCAAATATTGAGCGGGACGGGAGCCAACAATGGCGGGCTAATTTAAAGGGCGACAGCTAGTATCAGCTATCCTGACAAAAGTAGTCTTCACCTGCGCAAAGCTCTGGTGATGACGCCGTCTTGGGCTCCACGGTGACCTCCGTCTCGTAGTCCTCCTAGTCTTGGTCTCGTTGCACCGAAATGGCAACCTTTGCCTCATGCCTCGGTACTCCGCGGTTGCACTTGCCCCCTTTGCACCAAAGAGGAAAGGAGGACATTGCGCGGGCTGGCACCCGCCTGGCGCCCTCGGTCGTCATGGCTTGCATCACGGGCACCTCATGAGGTACCCCGCCTTGATCTCTCTGCCTCCTCATGAGCCAGCCTGACGAGGCCGTGCTTGAGGAAGCTCCGCGTCGTCCGTCCTGCGAGGCTTGGCCCCTCCCGAGGGTCTTGGGTTTGTGTTGGTGAAGATGGGCCGCGCTGGGCCCCCCTTTGAGCCACGCCGCAGGCCGCAGGCAGGCAAGTCTGGGGACCCCCGTTCCCAAAACGCCGACAGTTTCGATGCGATAGATATCGTTTCTTGTCGGAGTTGACTTTGACGATTTGACTACGAATGTGCGAAGACGTCGCGCCTTAGCAATCTCTAAACCAACTTCCGAGGGTTATTGACCACGCCGGAGCATGATCAACCTGACCACGAGGGTCTATTTCCTGCGAGCAAACGAAGAACAAGCAAGAAACTGAGATTGCAATCTGTATATTGTGAATTAAAGAGGAAAGCTTTATTAATGAAGTTGGGGTTCTGTGACGCCTTGGTCTGGTCGTTGGACACAAACGAAGTACGCGAAGTTGCAGCTATGGTGAACTTTTAATCTAAACGACGCCCTAAGGGTTGTATATATAGAGGAAGAGGGGGGGGGGGATTTCGTGGCCCTTGGAGGAGGGGTCCGAAACGAACCCTAACTCTTGTTTCCCCACACATACGGACTCTAAAAAACAGCCTATAATCAAGTATTTCGAAATTACATGGGCCTAGCCAAAAAATAAGGTGACGCAGCACCTAGGATAGCCTTTGGACGAAATTTATGAAGTGGCATCTTATATATTTCATCCAAGGCTACATGCAGTCATTATGGTGGCTTCAAAGTCCTTGAATCGTCACTTGTAACTCTTGCGCATGCCATCATCTCCATGCTTGAACTTGCTCCAAGGTTCATCTTTCTTGTCCAAGCTAGGCCCTTCATTTGTAAGCAAAAAAATGTATCCAATTTAGGCAGCATCATATTCTCATGAACATTAGAATCGTTACCAAGAAACGGAAGTACCTGGTAATTTAACTGGCGTGCGCGAGCTCTAGTAATTGGTCTAGTATGTATAGCACCAGGGGTTGTGGGTGTAACAATGGTATTGATGTCCTCATCATCCTCCCCTTCTTGAAATGAAGTCGTCCCCAGCGGAAGCTCATCTTCCTCACCCAAATAAGGCTTCAAATCTGCAATGTTAAAAGTGGGACTAACACCAAAATCTGCAGGCAGCTCAAGTTTATATGCATTATCATTTATTTTCACTAACACCTTAAAAGGACCATCAGCACGTGGCATTAGCTTTGATTTGTGCAAATTAGGAAATCTATCCTGACGCAAATGTAACCAAACAAGATCTCCACATGCAAACACAACATGTTTTCTACCCTTATCTCCAGCAAGTTTATATTTAGCATTCATACGCTCAATGTTTTCCTTAGTTAACTCATGCATTTTTAAAATCAAGTCAGCACGTTCTTTAGAATCAAAATTAACCTTCTCCGAAGATGAAAGAGGCAACAAATCAATAGGTGCACGAGGTTGGAAACCATAAACAATTTCAAAAGGGCACATCTCAGTAGTAGAATGCAGTGAATGATTATAAGCAAATTCAATATGAGGCAAGCATTCTTCCCACATTTTATTATTATTCTTCAAAACAGCCCTAAGCATAGTAGACAATGTTATTTTGACTACTTCAGTTTGTCCATCAGTTTGGGGGTGACAAGTAGTACTAAAAAGCAGTTTAGTCCCCAACTTAGCCCATAAACATCTCCAAAACTGGCTAAGAAATTTAGTATGACGATCTGAAACAATAGTATTTGACACACCATGCAAGCGAATAATTTCACGAAAGAACAAATCAGCAACATTAACAACATCATCGCTTTTATGACATGGTATAAAGTGTGCCATTTCGGAGAACCTATCCACGACAACAAATATGCTATCCCTCCCCTTCTTTGTTCAAGGTAAACCTAAAACAAAGTCCATAGTATATCCTCCCAAGGAACACTAGGTATAGGCAAAGGCATATATAAACCATGGGATTGAGTCGTGACTTAGCTTTTTGACATGTAGTGCAGCGAGCAACAAAACGCTCAACATCCCTTCTCATCTTTGGCCAAAAGAAATGTGTAGAAATTACGTCCTCCATCTTGTTCACGCCAAAGTGGCCCATTAGTCCTTCTAGCTGGAATGCATAGCTTGTTAGCACGAAACACAAATCCATCATTAACGACGAACTTGTTCCATGTTCTTCCTTCTTTACAATTCTGCATTACATCTTGAAAATCAGCATCATGCACATATTGATGTTTGATGGTCTCATAAGTACAATAGTTCAGACTAGGCCCACTCAACACGACATCAGCATATAATTCTTTATCATAAGTAGAATAGTTCAGACTAGGCCCACTCAATTTTTCAGAAAAGTATGCAACATGTTTGCCATCTTGTAATCACACACCTCCTAATCCAATTCCACCAGCATCACATTCAAGCTCAAAAGTCTTATTAAAATCAGGAAGTTGGAGTAGTGCGATTAACAAGAGGTGGTGGTGGGTTTACCATCTTGTTTGCTACCATATTATTTGTCATGTTCTGCCAGTCAGTCTCGTCGGCTTGTGATCCTGCCATTGTTAGTAGTATTAGGAACACACAAGAATATGATCCTACAGACTACTAACAAGAGGTGGTGGTGGGTGTCACAAATCTGTCAAGAAAATCTCAAATTCTTACCAGTTCTTACCAGCAGCAGGCGGTGATCGGCAACCGTCGTAGTCAAAACTCTCAAAGCTTGGATAGAGCGATTAACAGGGAGAGTCAAACGCACGACGTAGATGTATGTGGAGCTGGGAAGGCTTATAATATGGTAGCAAAAAGGGTCAGCAATAATCAATTCATAGATGGAAAGGTGAATAAACGCTCAACGACGGTACTGTGCTGGTCCTAGGCTAGACCGTGCTAGAGACGCGAGCCTAGAATACTAACATAATCACAACGCTGCACGTAAACAAGGGAGGAGTGCACTCTGAATTTCTTTTCTTTTTTTTCACTTTTTTCCTCTTTTTTTTGCTCCGCAACAAATTTTTTTCGAAAAAGTCTACAAATGGTCTAGAAACTGCCTAGCCAGAATTTTCCAGAATTAGTTTTTTTTTTGAAACTGGATCTATTTTTCTACTGCAGGTAGCACGAAAGTTTGGGAGTCCTACTCTGTCATGACTCGGAGTATGGCGTGATCTGGAAATCCAAAACAGAGTAACAAAATACTGGACTCGGACTAGGACTGGTGGCGTAGAGGAATCTGGTGGAACTCGGACTGGTGGCGGAGATGAATCTGGTGGAACTCGGACTAGTGGCTGATATATGTTGTAGGTGGACTCAAATTGGCTTGATGGCGGCGGATATGTGGTGGCATATATGGACTAGGATTGGTGGTGAATATGTGGTGGTGGTATATGACAGCGACGATGGAGTTTCGAGTGGTGCTGGTATATGGCAGCAGCGATGATGATTATGCGGTGGTGATATATGGCAGCGGCGCCATGACTACCTGTGAACAGAACTCGAAACTCCAAAGAACTAGATGCTAAGACCAGCAACTTGACACGATGATGCAACCGCAAATTCCACAAAGCAAATAAAGAAAAGATTATGCAAAGGCTCAGATTGGTTCGGATAGAATGAACTAATCCTAAATTTTGTTGGCTTTTTCGTGGACTATAGGTATGAAAAACAGACTCGATCTAAACTATGAAAAAACTGTAAAATCTCACCGAGCAACCTGGAAATCTGATACCACTTGATAGAGGCGAAGGTGTCTCGATGTTTCGATGAGATAGATATCATTTTCTGTGGGAGTCTACTTTGACGATCCGACTATGAACGTGCGAAGACGTCACGCCTTAGCAATCGCTAAACCAACTTCCGAGGGTTATTGACCATGCCGGAGCACGATCAACCTGACCACAAGGGTCTATTTCTTGCGAGCAAACGAAAAACAAGCAAGAAACTGAGATTGCAATCTGGATATTGTGGATTAAAGAGGAAAGCTTTATTAATGAAGGTGGGGTTCTGTGACGTCTTGGTCTGGTCGTTGGACACAAATGAAGTACGCGAAGTTGCAGCTATGGCGAACTTTTAATCTAAACAAAACCCAAGGTCTAAACGATGCCCTAAGGGCTGTATATATGGAGGAGAGAGGGGGGAATTTCGTGGCCCATGGAGGAGGGGTCCGAAACCAACCCGAACTCTTGTATCCCCACACATACAGGCTCTTAAAAAAACAGCCTATAATCAAGTATTTCGAAATTACATGGGCCTGGCCAAAAATAAGGTGACGCAGCACCTAGGATATCCTCTGGACGAAATTTATGAAGTGGCATCTTGTATATTTCGTCCAAGGCTTCATGCACTCATTATGGTGGCTTCAAAGTCCTGGAATTATCACTTGTAACTCTGTTCTTGTTCCCCTTGCGCACGCCATCATCTCCATGCTTGAACTTGCTCCAAGGTTCATATTTCTTTTCCAAGCTAGGCCCTTCATTTGTAAGCAAAACAAATGTATCCAATTTAGGCAACATCATATTCTCATGAACATTAGAATCTTACCAAGATATGAAAGTACCTGGTAATTTAATTGGTGTGTGCGAGCTCTAGTAATTGGTCCAGTATGTATAGCAGCAGGGGCTATGGGTGTAACAATGGTATTGATGTCCTCATCATTGTATTGAATCCACGAGGGGATCTTCCCATGAGGGGTCTTGACTCCAAGGTGGATCTTCTCCGAAGAGGGGCCGCGGTCTCTCTCGTGGAGTAGATCCACAATGGATGAGCAAAGCTCTATCTCTAATGATCTACTACTTTGCTGACCCTAGAAAGGAGGTGGAGGAGGCCTATTTATAGTCTAGTGGTGGAAGGGGTAAGTGAGGGGGCAAAACAGGTACATGGGACTCGGCCCGGAGGCATGCACGCAGGCAAGGCCAGATGATCAGGATGGGGGTTCGGATGATCCGGGCGTCGTTAGGATGATCCGGGACCTCGTCCAGATGATCCGTCTTTGCCGTGGAGATTCTGCAAGCTTCGGGTGTCTTCGGACGCAATTACGCAGATGATCTGGCTGAGCCCGAATGATCCAGTCGGTGGTCCGGATGTCCGTCCTGGCTCCTACAGCCGCTCCGTCTTCTTCTTCTCCTTTCTTCCATCTTCTCTTCCATGCCTCCCTCGCGGACGGTGTAGTTGTTCCTTAGCACTTGCACTCCTCCTCGACATCCGTGAAGCTCCGACAATACATATGCATGCACAAGGGAGGAGTGTCAAGTAGTATACCATCCTTGAGAGGGTCAAGTGAACACGTGTAAAGGAGATGATTCACCTTTGTGTATGTGAAGTAGATGTCGCACGTGTCACTTGCAAAATGTACTCTTGACATGGTGATGTCCGTAGGATGCTCCGCATCATCGATGATGTGGAGCATCCGAAGATCATCCCCATGGACCTATCATCGTCTCAACCAAGTGTCTAGTGGACCCATGACACGAGCACGTGCAAGAGCTCTTGAAACCGAGGTGACATCACTCCTCTCACAATTCCACTTCAATGCACATGACACATGGCTACTACCTCAAACAGAGACATTGTGCATACTCACGTACCAAGGAGCTAGCTATGGAGAAGCTAAGGAGCAAGAAGGATTGGGAGCGGAATACATGCATGAAGATGGAGAAGACATCAACCAAGTCCCAGGCTGGCCGGATGATCCGGACGAGGTCCCGGACGATTCGGACACAACCCGGATGATCTGGACCCCCGCTCGGATGATCCGGACAATTGGAGACCCGAGAGAAAACGAGGCTGCCCTGAAGCCGGATCATCCGGACCCCGTCCCGGATCATCCGGGCATACCCGGACATCCGGACCAAGACCCGAACATCCGGACCTCCCGCAGCCCTCTCAACACAGCCGGACGATCCGGACGCCAACCCGGATCATCCGGACCCCCGAAGCGCGGATCATCCGGACCAACATCGGGATCATCCAGACAGTACCTGCGTGCATGATGTTGGGCCGAGGCCCATGTACCCCTTCGCCCCTTTGCCTATATAAAGGACTCTTCCACTACTTTTCTAGGGTTAGCATTGGTTTAGCTCATATTTAGAGATAGAGCATTGCTCATCCACATCGGATCTACTCCACGAGAGAGACCGCGGCCCCTCTTCGGAGAAGATCCCTTTGGATTCAAGACCCCTCTAAGGGAAGATCCCCTTGTGGATTCAAGACCTCCTCATGGAGAGGACCAGCTACCTTTGTATCGTCCTTAGTTGTCCGTGGATCGTGTGATCTCTTATGTACTCGAGGATCTAGAAACTTGTGTGACTATTTCGTGTTGGTTTAGTGATTCTCTCGTGTTTCCCTTGTGTTTCCCCTTGTTTTCCCCTCATGTTCTTCGTGTTCTTCACGGGATCCACTTCTTTTGTGAAAGATCGGCCGACTAGGGTTCTACCCTACATCATCTTGGTATCTAGAACCACGTTGATCACGATTTCGGAGCCTCCCCGTTGTGTTGATAGCCTAGTTTTTGTTGATTTTATCCCTAATTCAAAAATCCCCACAAAAATAGCCCCCAAAATTTTTCTTGTGATTTGTGAGTTTTGATGATGTTTTGTTGGTTTTGATCCGTGAATTTGTTGTGTTACAAGTGGATCTTACATTCACGCACCGTCTCCACCTCGCAATCCACCCAAAAATCCACTAAATCTTCGAATTTGCCCCCTTTTCCACCTTCATCCCGAGCCTTTCCCGAGCGAATTGACCCGCCCGGATCATCCGGATCTGCCCGGATCATCCGGCTTCCCCTGACGAAACTGCATTTCCTGCAATTTTATTACACCACCGCCTACGCCTCCGCATACCCCCTCGAACACCACCACCTAAATTCCGCCAACCCTCTCGATACATCCACCACTTGACCACTACCAACACTGACACATTTTGCTGCTTTTGGTTTTGAGAATTTGAGTTGTGGTTCATCGTTTTCTAGGGTGTTTCGGCTAACTAGGAACGGTTCGACATCAACATCACCTCCACTCATCTTCGCCCCGGACGCGCCATCAACAACGACCTTCACGGTAACTTCATGTTGGGTTCGTGTCACCCTCAACCGTAAGCAAGGACGGTAACTTCGATGACATCTTTGTCCACCCCTTGCCATTACATTGATAACCACCATAGCCTTATTTTTTGCGTAGCTTACCCATCGACACTAGCCATTGAGTATTGCCGGCAACGTAACTTGCGCACGGATACGTCTCCATCGTATCTACTTTTCCAAACACTTTTGCCCTTGTTTTGGACTCTAACTTGCATGATTTGAATGGAACTAACCCTAACTGACGCTGTTTTCAGCAGAATTGCCATGGTGTTATTTATGTGCAGAAACAATAGTTCTCGGAATGACCTGAAACTTCATGGAACGTCTATTTGGAAATATTAAAAAATCCTTGCAAAAGATGAAGACCAGGGGCCCCACACCCTAGCCACGATGGTGGGGGGCGCCTGCCCCCCCCCCTCCCAGGACGCGCCCCCTACCTCGTGGGCCCCCTGGAGCTCCTCCGACCTCAACTCCAATTCTATATATTTGCTTTCGGGGAGAAAAATAAAGGACAAGGATTCATCACGTTTTACGATACGGAGCTGCCGCCAAAAAGTAAAACCTCTCGGGAGGGCTGATCTGGAGTCTGTTCAGAGAGGGGAATCTGTCGCCATCGTCATCATCAACCTTCCTCCATCACCAATTACATGATGCTCACCGCCCTGCGTGAGTAATTCTATCATAGGCTTGCTGGACGGTGATGGGTTGGATGATATTTATCATGTATTCGAGTTAGTTTTGTTAGGTTTTTGATCCCTAGTATCCACTATGTTCTGAGAGTGATGTTGCTATGACTTTGCTATGCTTAATGCTTGTCACTAGGGCCCAAGTGCCATGATTTTAGATCTAAACCTATTATGTTTCCATCAATATATGAGAGTTCTTGATCCTATCTTGCAAGTTTATTGTCACCTATTATGGGTTATGATCCGTTAACCCTGAAGTGACAATAATCGGGATACTTACCGGTGATGACCATAGTTTGAGGAGTTCATGTATTCACTATGTGTTAATGCTTTGGTCTGGTACTCTATTAAAAGGTGGCCTTAATATCCCTTAGTTTCCATTAGGACCCCGCTGCCACGGGAGGGTAGGACAAAAGATGTCATGCAAGTTCTTTTCCATAAGCATGTATGACTTTATTCAGAATACATGCCTACATTACATTGATGAATTGGAGCTAGTTCTGTGTCACCCTAGGTTATGACTATTACATGATGAACCGCATCCAGCATAATTCTCTATCACCGATCCATTGCCTACAAGCTTTCCATATATTGTTATTCGCTTATTTACTTTTTCCATTGCTACTGTTACAATCACTACAAAATACCAAAAACATTACTTTTGCTATCATTACCTTTTGCTACCGCTACCACTACTATCATATTACTTTGCTACTAAACACTTTGTTGTAGATATTAAGTTTCCAGGTTTGGTTGAATTGACAACTCAGCTGCTAATACTTGAGAATATTCTTTGGCTCCCCTTGTGTCAAATCAATAAATTTGGGTTGAATACTCTACCCTCGAAAACTGTTGCGACCCCCCATACTTGTGGGTTATCAAGACTATTTACTAGCGCCTTTACCGGGGAGCATAGCTCTATTCTTTGAGTCACTTGGGATTTATATCTACTTATCATTATGAAGAACTTGAGAGATCCAAAAACCAAGATTTATCCCTCAACCACGAGGGGAGGTAAGGAACTGCCATCTAGCTCTGCACTTGATTCACCTTCTATTTTGAGTAAGCTTGCGACACCTAAATCTGCTTCTGCTATTCGTTCTAATATGTTGCATGTTATTGATGATGCCACTTCTGCTATGCATGATACTTATGATGAAACTACTTCTATGCTTGATACTACTATGCCACTTGGTGAATTTCTTGATGAACAACTTGCTAGGGTTAGAGAGAGTGAAAATATTGAATCTGATAATATTGATGAAAGTGATGATGAAGACTCTTCCCCTAATAAATATGAATCGCCTGTTATTCCTGAGGGTTATGTTTTTGAAAAAGAAGCTACATTAGCTATTTTATCTTGCAAAGATAGATACGAGCTCAAGAGTTATTATCTAAATGGAAGCAGCAATCTCCTAATGCTAGAATGAAACCTGACCCTGCTTTTGCTACTTCACCTATCTGTGTTACCGATAAGGATTATGAATTGTCTGTTGATCCTGATATAATTACTTTGGTTGAATCTGATCCTTTTCATGGCTATGAATCTGAAACTGTTGTGGCACATCTTACTAAATTAAATGATATAGCTACCCTATTCACTAATGATGAGAGAACTCGTTAATTTTATATCCTTAAAATATTTCCGTTCTCATTAAAGGGTGATGCTAAGTTATGGCTTAATTCTCTTGATCCTGGTTGTGTGCGTAGTCCCCAGGATATGATTTATTACTTCTCTGCTAAATATTTCCCTGCTCATAAGAAACAAGCTTCTTTAAGGGATATATACAACTTTGTGCAAATTGAAGAAGAGAGTCTCCTACAAGCTTGGGGGAGGCTTCTCAAGTTACTTAATGCTTTGCCTGATCATCCTCTTAAGAAAAATGAAATACTTGATATCTTTTATAATAGACTAACTGATGCTTCCAGAGGTTACCTGGATAGTTGTGTTGGTTCTGTTTTCAGGGAAAGAACACCGGATGAAGCTCAAATTCTATTGAATAATATGTTGACAAATGAAAATAATTGGACACTTCCTGAGCCAACTCCTGAGCCTATTCCTAAACCAACTCCAAAGAAAAGAGGTGTTCTATTTCTCAGTCCTAAAGATATGCAAGAGGCAAAGAAATCTAAGAAAGAAAAAGGTATTAAAGCTGAAGATGTTAAGAATTTACCTCCTATTGAAGAAATACACAGTCTTAATTTACCGCCTGTTGAAGAAACATATGATCTTAAACCATCACCTATTGAAGAAATACATGGTCTTGGTAACCCGACACAGCTAGTAAAGGTAAATTCTCTCTATAGGTATGATAAAGCAGAATCCCATTTACTAAGTTTGCTAGCCCATGCTTAGATGAGCTTGATAAATATATGGTTAAGCAAGAAGACTTTAATGCTTATTTTAGTAGACAATTGAAATACAATTCAAATATGCTTGAACACTTGGGTGATTATATGGCTAATGTCAAAGGTGAACTTAAACTTATTAGTAAACATGCTTCTATGGTTACCACTCAAGTAGAACAAGTACTTAAAGCTCAAAATGATTTGCTCAATGAACTGAATAATAAGAATAATGATTTTGCTGTTAGAGTGGCTACTAGAACTGGTAGAATGACTCAGGAACCTCTGTATCTTGAAGGCCACCCTTAGAAAATTGAGCAAGATTCTCAGAGAAATAATATAGATGCACCTAGTCCTTCTAAAAGGAAGAAAAAGAAAAATGATAGGACTTTGCATGCTTCTAGTGAACCTATTGCTGAAACACCTGAGAATCCAAATGATATTTCTATTTCTAATGCTGAAACACAATCTAGTAATGAACCTGAAACTAGTGATAATGTTAATGATAATGTTCATGATGATGCTCAACCTAGTAATGATAATGATATAGAAATTGAACGTGATGTTGATCTTGATAACCCATAATCAAAGAATCAACGTTATGATAAGAAAGACTTTGTTGCTAGGAAACATGGTAAAGAAAGAAAACCATGGGTTCAGAAATCCATGCCTTTTCCTCCCAAACCATCCAAGAAAAAGGACGATGAGGATTTTGAGCGCTTTGCTGAAATGATTAGACCTATCTTTTTGCGTATGCGATTAACTAATATGCTCAAAATGAATCCTTATGATAAGTACATGAAAGAAATTGTTAGTAATAAAAGGAAGATACCGGAAGCTGAAATTTCCACCATGCTTGCTAATTATACTTTTAAGGGTGGAATACCAAAGAAACTTGGAGATCCAGGAGTACCCACTATACCATGCTCCATTAAAAGAAACTATGTTAAAACTTCTTTATGTGATCTTGGAGCCGGTGTTAGTGTTATGCCTCTCTCTTTATATCGTAGACTTGATTTGAATAAGCTGACACCTACTGAAATATCTTTGGAAATGGCTGATAAATCAACTGCTATACCTGTCGATATTTGTGTGGATGTGCCTGTTGTAGTTGCAAACGTTACTATTTTAATGGACTTTGTTATTCTTGATATTCCCGAGGACCATAGTATGTCTATTATTCTTGGAAGACCATTTTTGAATACTGCAGGGGCTGTTATTGATTGCAACAAAGGTAATGTCACTTTTAATGTCAATGGTAATGAGCATACAATACACTTTCTGAGGAAACAACCTCAAGTTCATAGTAGAAACTCTATTGGAAAAATTCCATCGATTATATTTGGAGGTTTTGAATTTCCTCTTCCTACTGTCAAGAAGAAATGTGATATTCTTATTATTGGGGATGTGCATATCCCCGTTGAGGTAACATAGTGTTATTCGAAATTTCTCCGGTTCCATGTTATTCAGAATGAGTTTGTTAACAAGACATGATCAACCTTGTTAGTGGATTCCTTTTGATAAGCATGAGATGGATGAAACTAGAAGGCACAACCTTCTGTACCCTCTTTCTACTTTCTGATATTTATATTAAATAAAATAAAAATAAGTATTTTCCATCTGTTATCTGAATTACCCGTGCAATATAAAAATACCCTGAAAATAAAAGTTCTCCAAATGCCCTAAAATTTAAATATGAATTTTTCTGGAATATTTGAGAATATATGGCACTGAGAACACAGCAGGAGGGGCATCCACCTCGCCACGAGCGTGGAGGGCGCGCCCTACCCCCCTGGGCGCGCCCCCCTGCCTCGTGGGCCCACGGTGGCCCTCCTCCACTTATTCTTGCACCCACACACTCCTTCTTCCTCCCACAAACACGAATATCCAGCTCAAGCACGAGTTCTAACTCATTTTGCTGCAATTTTAGATCTCCTTGCTCAAAGCTCCTCTCACAAAACTGCTTAGGGACATTGTTCCTTGGTATGTGACTCCTCCATTGGTCCAATTAGTTTTTGTTCTAGTGCTTTATTCATTGCATATTTTTTCTGCTTAGGTGACCCTGTTCTTGAGCTTGCATGTCAAATTTATATGGTCAAAAGTAGTTTTGATGCATGATATATGCTCTAGGCACTTGTAGGAGTAGTTGCTATCAATATTGTTGAGTTTGGTTCACTTTTATTTGAAGTTACTAAAAAGTTCAGAAATTTTTCAGAGGAAGAAATATGTTTAGGAAAATGTACGAAGGTGGCTCTTCCAAGAAACAATAGCCCAGGCTTGCAATGTGTGATGCTGATGATCAGCCACCAAGGGACGCTCCAGTGCGGCCCTATGAATGGCCTTCAAAGGACTTCATGGATCGAGTGGGGATTAAGGAAGAATTTAACGCATATTTGCGTAACGCTGATCTTGTGAGCTTCGAGGAAGAAAAATGCCGTCAGTACCAGTATCTCACTAGTTCCTTTGTGAGGAGGTTTGAATTTTTATCTTCACATAATTCTCAAACTGTCCTGTTTGATCTTTATGAAAAATCTTACACTATGGACTTAGAGGATTTTACCACTGCCTGCAACCTTCCACAATGGGGTAGTGTCAGGGAACCTCGCATATCTGAATTTAGAGATTTTCTTGCTAGTATAACTGTGGGGGAATCTAGAGATATAACACAAGCTACCATAGGGAGCATTCAGTTTCCTGCTATACATTATTTTGCTCTCTTCATAGGTAGATGCATTAATGGTAAAGATAAGGCATGTCACATGTGTGTCCCTAACCTTAGTATTCTTAGGAGTTATGTGTTAGGAGATAAATCTTATAATTTGGGAGCCATTGTTGCACGAAGGTTGCATCTTAATAGATTTAATGGAGATTTCTTTGGTGGAATTTATGCAACCTCCTTAGCTGATTTTCTTGGTGTAATTAACCATACGTAATGATGATATTGAATTGCCTCTTGCTTACTTAGACTTTAATGCTATGGTTCACCACCAGTTTGTCGAGAGAAATGAATCACCTCTCCAGTATCGCTTAATCTTTGACAGACATCATGTTGTCCGTATTACTCTCCCTGCTCCTGCCTTCTTTGATTATCAGGCAAAAGGAAGACATGTTCTTACAAGAGAGGAGGCAGATGAGTACGAGAGGAGGGCGAAGGCAGCTCCCCGCCACGCTGCAGCTCAGGAGGCAATAGCCGCCGCATTGCAGTACGACCCCAACTATTACTATGGATATTCGCCAGGCCAACCGTGGCCATAGACCAACTTAGGCCAAAAGCCTAAGCTTGGGGGAGTACGTATTTCCCACCGACATTACATTCATGTTCACACACTCATTGCTAGATGTCGGTGCTCATACTTTTTCATTGTATCATTCATGCTAGTTTATTTCCTTTTTATGATTTCTTCTTGTGTGTTTAATAAACCTTAAGAAAAACAAAACAAAAAATTAGTTGTAGCTTTTAATTAGTTTACTTTCCATGCTTGTAGTAGTAATTAAAACCCAAAAAGATTTCATGTTCTTCTTTTTGCTTGTTGGGAGCTTTCTAGTGTAAATAGTTTTATTTCATTCTTTTTCTTTGGGGGTCGATAGGAGAAGACCATGATTAAATTGTTGAAGTGGCTCTTATATGCATTATTGTTGATCTAACAAAGAACCCATATTTCCTTGTCTTCTCCAGTTTATTGAATGCTTGCAGATTCCAGCTTAGTCCAATGCACATGCACTATTATTATTATCCACATCATTCGGTCATGCAATTGAAAGGCAATTATGACGATATATGATGGACTGACTGAGATGAGAAAAGCTGGTATGAACTCGACCTCTCTTGTTTTTGTTAATATGATTAGTTCATCGTTCCTGCTTCGGCCTATTATGAATAAACATGTTTGCAATGACAACTAGAGATCATAGTTTCTTGTGCCATGCTTGATTAGCTAGGAGCTTATAATGGTTTACCTTGCATGCCAACATGCTATTAAAATGGTTGTGATGTGGTATGATAGGGTGGTATCCTCCTCTGAATGATTTAAGTGACTTGACTTGGCACATGTTCACGCATGTAGTTGAAACAAAATCAACTTAGCCTTCACAATATTTATGTTCATGGTGGATTATATCCTTCTCATGCTTGCATTCGGTGTTGATTAATTTTAATGCATGTTCTTGACTGTTGTCGCTCTCTAGCTGGTCACTTCCCAATCTTTTTCTAGCCTTCACCTGTACTAAGCGGGAATACTGCTTGTGCATCATCCAACTCCATAAACCACAAAGTTGTTCCATATGAGTCCACCATACCTACCTATATACGGTATCTACCTGCCGTTCCAAGTAAATTTGTATGTGCCAAACTCTAAACCTTCAAATAGTTATCTTGTTTTGTATGCTCGAATAGCTCATGTATCAACTAGGGCTGTCTGTATCTTCCATGTTAGGCGGGTTATTCTCAAGAGGACTGGACTCCGCTCCTCACTCACGAGAAAGTGGCTGGTCATCGGGATGCCCAGTCCCATGCTTTATGCAAACTAAATCAAAATAATTGCAAACAGAACTCCCCCTCGGACTCTTGTTAGTTGGAGGCACTCGTTGTTTTGAGCAAGCCATGGATTTATGCTTGTTGGTGGAGGGGGAGTATAAACTTTACCATTCTGTTTGGGAACCGCCTATAATGTGTGTAGCATGGAAGACATCGCCATCTCTTGGTTGTTATGTTGACAATGAAAGTATACCGCTCAAAATATTATTCACCTCTATTTCAAAACCGAGCTCTGGCACCTCTACAAATCCCTGCTTCCCTATGCGAAGGGCCTATCTATTTACTTTCATGTTGAGTCATCATCCTCTTATTAAAAAGCACCAGTTGGAGGGCACTGCTGTCATTTGCATTCATTACGGTTAGTTTACATTGAGTATGACTTGATTGGATCTCTTTTACCATGAATTACATTGTCTAGTCAGTCCTTAATCTTTAAAGGTGCTCTGCATTTATGTTTTGCGGTCTCAGAAAGGGCTAGCGAGATACCATCTTGTTATATCATATTATTATTGTTTTGAGAAAGTGTTGTCATCCAAGATTTATTATTATTGCTCGCTAGTTGATTATGCCATTGATATGAGTAAACATGAGACCTATGCGTTATTTTGAATATGCTTAGTTCATAATCATTGTTGAAATCTCGAATGCTGGCTTTACATATTTACAACAACAACAGCAAACAGAGTTTGTAAAAGTTTTTCTTTATCACTTTCAGTTTGTCAACTGAATTGCTTGAGGACAAGCAAAGGTTTAAGCTTGGGGGATTTGATACATCTCCGTCATATCTACTTTTCCAAACACTTTTGCCCTTGTTTTGGACTCTAACTTGCATGATTTGAGTGGAACTAACCCGGACTGACGCTGTTTTCAGCAGAATTGCCATGGTGTTATTTATGTGCATAAACAAAAGTTCTCGGAATGACCTGAAACTTCACGGAACGTCTATTTGGAAATAATAAAAAATCCTTGCAAAAGATGAACACCAAGGGCGCACACCCTAGCCACAAGGGTGGGGGGCGCGCCTACCCCCCAGGGCGCCCCCCTACCTCGTGGGCCCCCTGGAGCTCCTCCGACCTCAACTCCAACTCTATATATTTGCTTTTGGGGAGAAAAAAATAAAGGAGAAGGATTCATTGTTTTTTTCGATACAGAGCTGCCGCCAAGCCCTAAAACCTCTCGGGAGGGCTAATCTAGAGTCTGTCCGGGGCTCTGGAGAGGGGAATCCGTCGCCATCGTCATCATCAACCTTCCTCCATCACCAATTTCATGATGCTCACCGCCGTGCGTGAGTAATTCCATCATAGGCTTGCTGGACGGTAATGGGTTGGATGAGATTTATCATGTAATCGAGTTAGTTTTGTTAGGGTTTGATCCCTAGTATCCACTATGTTCTGAGATTCATGTTGCTATGACTTTGCTATGCTTAATGCTTGTCACTAGGGGACGAGTGCCATGATTTCAGATCTGAACCTATTATGTTTTCATCAATATATGAGAGTTCTTGATCCTATCTTGCAAGTCTATAGTCACCTATTATGTGTTATGATCCGTTAACCCTGAAGTGACAATAATCGGGATACTTACCGGTGATGACCGTAGTTTGAGGATTTCAAGTATTCACTATGTGTTGATGCTTTGGTCCGATACTCTATTAAAAGGAGGCCTTAATATCCCTTAGTTTCCATTAGGACCCCCTGCCACGGGAGGGTAGGACAAAAGATGTCATGCAAGTTCTTTTCCATAAGCACGTATGACTATATTTGGAATACATGCCTACATTACATTTATGAATTGGAGCTACTTCTGTGTCACCCTAGGTTATGACTGTTACATGATGAACCACATCCGGGATAATTCTCTATCACCGATCCATTGCCTACGAGCTTTCCATATATTGTTCTTCGCTTATTTACTTTTTCCATTGCTACTGTTACAATCACTATAAAATACCAAAACATTACTTTTTCTATCATTACCTTTTGCTACCGCTACCACTACTATCATATTACTTTGCTACTAAAAACTTTGCTGCAGATATTAAGTTTCCAGGTGTGGTTGAATTGACAACTCGGCTTCTAATACTTGAGAATATTCTTTGGCTCCCCTTGTGTCGAATCAATAAATGTGGTCGAATAATCTACCCTTGAAAACTGTTGCGATCCCCTATACTTGTGGTTTATCATGCACATTAGTGATCATACTTCCCATAGCATACATACATCATTGGAGCATATCTTGGTATCATCTCTTGTGTCACAAAATTGTCATCGCATACACAATTGCCATCTTGGTTCGTGAAGCATTGCATGAGAAAAGAGCTCACCACACAAAGAGCCAAACAAGCTTTTAAGCTAAAGGGAAAGATAAGCAAAGAGCTTATAAACAAGAACCATAACATCATACAACATTAAGATTGTCATACTAGATCATCTTCGATCATTTCACCTAAACACCACACATAGAGCATACTTGGGATAGAAGTCATTGCATTTTTGCTTAGTAGGTTGTGCACAAGTTTGTATCCGCCTATTGTGCAATCATGCTAGCGTCTCTCTAGTGTTGTGCAACACGAGCATTTTCGTGGATTCCACATTTTGGCTCATCCTTGGTTGCACAACCCCACTTGTGTCTTTGTGTGTGTGTTTCCGTGTACCTTACATTGCTTGGTCTACTTGTTGCATTTGCAAATTTGCAAATCTTTTCCAACATTATTGAATCTTGCTTACTTTCACATCAAATTTTGTGCCACCATTCTAACCAAGCTCCACCATAAGCTTTTACGTGTGTTGGTGTGAGAAACCGACAAGAATTGGTACCAATTGTGCTATTTCTTTGTCCACATTGAAGTGATCATTGATCCACCTTCAACTTCGGTCAAGGTACATTTGGTATACGTTCTTCTCTTTCTCCCACTCACATATTTCTCTTGGAATGATGGATAGGCCAAGTACTTCTACCAACCCACTCTTCATCGAGCACGATGACGACATGAACTCCTACATCACCAAGAGCCACCTCTTTGGTGCACAACGTGCTTTGCATCAAGAGCAACAAGCAATGAGTCAACGCATCGACAACCTCGCCGCCGACTTGTGACTCTCCGAGCAACGTACAAGGGACTAATTCGACCACAAGCTCGACGATCACAAGCAATAGAATGACGCAAGAATGGACGAGATTCGCCCCTTGTTGCTCAACCGCTCTTCTTCCACTTCGTCCTCATCAAGACGGAGCCGCTCAAGTTGACACTCCGACTTCACCCTTTCCGGCTCAAGTACCCCGACATCGAACACTCTTCACCGTGCTGCGCGCAATGATCAAGAAGCAAGCCTCAATCCTCTATGCGACACCGATGAGGACATCAATACCATTGTTACACCCACAACCCCTGCTGCTATACATACTGGACCAATTACTAGAGCTCGCGCACGCCAATTGAAATATCAGGTACTTTCATTTCTTTGGAACGATTCTAATGTTCATGAGAATATGATCCTACCTAAATTGGATACCTTTGTTTTTCTTACAAATGAAGGGCCTAGCTTGGACAAGAAAGATGAACCTTGGAGCAAGTTCAGGCATGGAGATGATGGCATGCGCAAGGGGATCAAGAACGGAGTTACAAGTTATGATTTCAGGACTTTGAAGCCACCATAAGGAGTGCATTAAGCCTTGGACGAAATATACAAGATGCCACTTTATAAATTTCGTCCAGAGGCTATTCTAGGTGCTGCATCACCTTATTATTGGGCCAGGCCGATGTATTTTCGAAATACTTAACTATAGGTTGTTTTTAGAGTCTGTATGTGTGTGGCAACAAGAGTTAGGGTTGGTTTCGGACCCCTCATCCAAGGGCCACAAAATTCCCCCCTCTTCGTCCATATATACAACCCTTAGGGCATCGTTTAGACTATGGATTTCGTTTAGATTAAAGTTCACCACAGCTGCAACTTCGCGTACTTCGTTTGTGTTCAACGACCAGACAAAGGCGTCACAGAACCACACCTTTGATCAATAAAGCTTTCCCCTTATATTCACTATATCCAGATTGCATTCTTAGTTTCTCGCTTGTTCTTTGCTTGCCTGCAGGAAATAGACCTTCATGGTCAGGTTGATCGTGCTCCGGCGTGGTCAATAACCTCTCGGAGTTGGTTTAGCGATTGCTAAGGTGCAACGTCCTCGCACGTTCGTAGTCGGATCATCAAAGTCGACTTCCTCCAAAACGATAGTGACCATCTCATCGAAAGAAGGGACACATTTGCCTCTATCAAGTGGTATCGTATTTCCAGGTTGCTCGGTGAGATTTTACAGTTATTCGTAGTTTCAGTCGAGTCTGTTCTTCACACCTATATTCCAGGAAAAAGCTAAAAAAATTAGGGTTAGTTCATCATATCCAAACCAATTTGAGCCTTTACATAGTCTTTCTAGAGTTTTGCTTTGTTGAATTTGCGGTTGTATCATCGTGACAACTTGCTGGTCTTAGCGTCTAGTCCTTTAGAGTTTCGAGTTCTGTTCACAGGTTGTCACGTCGCCGCTGCCATATATCACCATCGCATCATCATCATCGTTGCTGCCGTATACCACCACCGCCCCAACTTCATCGCCGCTGCCTTATACACCACCACCTATCCGCCGCCATCACGCCAATCCGAGTCCACCTGCAACATATATCCGCCACAAGTCCGAGTTCCACCAAATTCATCACCACCACCAGTCCGAGTTCCACCAGATTCATCTCCGCCACCAGTCCTAGTCCAAGTCCAGTATTTTGTTACTCTGTTTTGGATTTCCATATCACGCGATACTCCGAGTTGTTACAGAGTAGGAATCCCGAGATTCCGTGCTACCCGTAGTAGAAAAATAGTTCCAAATTCAAACAAAACTAAGTGTGGAAAATTCTGGCTAGGCAGTTTTTAGAACATTTGTAGACCGTCGATGAGCGTTTATTCAACTTTGCATCTCTGAATTGATTATTACTGACCATTTTTGCTACCATATTATAAGCCTTCTCAGCTCCACATACATCTACGTCGTGCGTTTGACTCTCCCTGGTAATCGCTCTATGCAAGATTTGAGAGTTTTGACTATGACGGTTGCCGATCACCGCCTGCTGCTAGGTAAGAACTGGTAAAAATTTGATATTTGCTTGACGGATTTGTGACACCCACCACCACCTCTTGTTAGTAGTCTGTAGGATCATATTCTTGTGTGTTTCTATTGCTGCTAACCATGGCAAGATCACAAACCGACAAGACTGACTGCGAGAACATGATGAATAAGGAGTTGCATGATAAATTTCAACAAATGATGAGTGGACGGGTGCAAGATGTGCTAAACAGATTTGAAGAGGCCATGGAGAAGATAGATGGCATGGAGAAGACATTCGAAACAAAGCTCGATAACAAGTTTAATGAATTGCTCGCCCGCCTTCCACCACCACCGCTGGCTACACCTAACGCACCTCTATAACAACAACGACGACTACCTCCACGTCGTGAAACAGCCCTCCGTCGAGCGAGCCGTGTCCCTCTTGCACCTGGCCAAACTGTTGGTGCTGTTGTTGATACTTTTATGGCTCCTGCTGCTAATGAGCAGGAGGATGATTATGTGGGAGAGTACGAGGATGAGGTTGATCAAAATCAGAACTACGTGCAACCACCAGCACCACAACCACCAGGTCGTCCGCATGCAAATAATGGCAATCGTAGGGCTCTCCCTCAGGTACAAGATCATGACCATCTCCCTAAACTGAAATTGAATATTCCACCATTTGAGGGTAGATTTGTTCCTGATATATATCTTACTTGGGAGTTAGAAACTGAACAATGATTTACATGTTTACAATATCGTGTGGAGTGACGTGTTCCTGCTGCTGTTTGTGGTTTCACTAGCTTTGCATGTGTTTGGTGGTCTGAAGATTGTAGATTATATCCTATTCCAGCTACTTGGGCTTCTTTGAAAACTGCTATGCGTACTCGTTGGGTTCCACCATATTATCAATGTGAATTAATTCAAAAATTGCAGCGTTTAAGACAAGGAAAAAATTCTGTAGAAGAATATTATCAGGAATTACAAAACTGGCATGATTAGATGTGGTATTGTTGAGGAGAATGGAGCTATGCTTGCACGTTTTATGGGTGAATTAAATAGAGAGATTCGGACCATTCTAGAGTATAAGGAGTATAATAACATCACTCGTTTATTCCATCTTGCTTGTAAAGCTGAAGTTGAAGTGCAGGGTTGACAGGCATTGGCACGAACTAACTTTTCTGCGGGTCGATCTTCATCATGGACACCACGTGCATCCTCTACTTCCACTACACCAGCACCTCCATCAGGTGCCACCTCCAGCCGTGATATAACAAAGCAGGCACAATGATGTAGGGTAAGAACCCTAGGGGCCGATCTTTCACGAAAGGAGCGGATACCGTTCAAGAACGCAAAGAACACAAGGGAAAACGAGGGAAAACACAAGAGGAAACACGAGAGAATCACTCAACTAACAAGAATAGATCACACATGCGCTAGATCGATGAACACAAAGGTGAGATACAAGCTCCAAAGTCAACAACGGATGATACAAACGGTAACCAGTTCTTCTCCGTAAGGAGGTCTTGAATCCACGGGGGGATCTTCCCTTAGACAGGGGGCTTGAATCCAAAGGGATCTTCTCCGTAGAGGCCGCGGTCTCTCTCATGGAGTAGATCCGATATGGATGAGCGTAGCTCTATCTCTCAAATGAGCTATCACAATGCTCACCCTAGAAAGGAGGAGGGAGAGGTCTATTTATAGTCTTAGTGCAAATGGGGGTGAAGTGAAGGTTTACATGGGCCTCAGCCCGCAACTGGACACAGCCAGGTATCGGACGTCCGCTGGGGACCGGTCGTCCAGTGGCTCATGGGCGGTCGGACGTCCGGTAGGGGCCGGTCGTCCGCTTGTTCTGGCTCGGATGCTGGTGTAGCGGATTTCCGGTCTGGACCGGTCGTCCGGTCACCGGTCGTCCGGTGGCGCCGGACGTCCGCTCGTTTGGCTCGGGTGCAGGGACACCGGTCATCCGGTCTGGACCGGTCATCCAGTGGATCTTCAGGCGCCGGACGTCCGGACCCGACCGGTCGTTCGGTGGCTGGAGCTTCTTCGATAGCTCTTCTTCTTGTGTCTTCGTTTCCATGCTTCCCTCACGGATGGTGTAGGTGTTCCTAGGCGCTTGCACTCCTCCACGTCGTCCGTAGCATTCCGACAATACCTATGCATGCACATGGGAGAAGTGTCAAGTAGTATACCATCCTCGAAGGGGTCAAGTGAGCATGTGTAAAGGAGATGATTCACCTTTGTGTATGTGAAGTAGATGTCGCACGTGTCACTCGCCGAACTGACTCTTGACATGGTGATGTCCATAGGATGCTCCGCATCACACAACCACCACTATCTGCCAAGAGCACACCTGCCAAGCCTGCGCAGAGCTCTTCTTCTTCCATGGGATCAACAGGGAACACAAGTGATATTATTTGTCGTCATTGTAAGGGAAGAGGACATTTTGCAAGAGAATGCAAATCTCAATGTGTGATGTTTGCTACTGAGGATGGTGGGTATGAGTCCGCTAGTGACTATGATGAGGAGACTTTGGCTCTTATTACACATGAAGAACACAATGGAGATGATTTTGATCATGAGACGCAATACATGACTGCTGAATATGCTGACAGGTATGCATGTTTATTTGCTCAATGTGTTTTGAGTGTGCAGGTTAAACAAGCTTAGCAAAATCAGAGGCATAATTTGTTCCATACAAAGGGAGTTGTGAAGGAATGTTCTGTTTGCGTCATCATAGATGCATGGAGCTGCAACAACTTGGCTAGAATGGAGATGGTGGAGAAGCTATCTCTCACCACAAGACCACATCCATATCCTTACTACATCCAATGGTTCAACAATAGCGGCAAGGTTAAGGTAACACATACTGTTCGTGTGCATTTTAGTATCTCTACATATGCTGATTATGTTGATTGTGATGTGGTACCTATGCAAGCATGTTCATTATTACTTGGTAGACCATGGCAATTTGATAAAAATTATGTACACCATGGTAGAAACAATCAGTATACTCTTGTTCATAAGGACAAAAATATTACTTTGCTTCCTATGACTCCTGATTCCATTTTGAGAGATGATATTAATAGAGCTAATAAAGCAAAGCAGGAGCAAAATAAGAGTGAAAATCAGATTGTGGCAAAAGAATTTGAGCAACAAATGAAGCCTAATAATAAACTATCTAGTGCTGCTTATGAAATTAAATTGAAAAGTGCATGTTTACTTGCCACCAAATCTGATATTGATGATCTAGATTTTAGCAAATCTGTTTGCTATGCTTTTGTGTGCAAAGAGGCATTATTTTTATTCGAGCACATGCCTAACTCTTTGCCTCTTGCTGTCACTAACATTTTGCAGGAGTTCGCTGACGTCTTTCCACAAGACGTGCCACCGAGATTACCACCCATTTGAGGGATTGAGAATCAAATTGACTTAATTCCCGGTGCATCATTACCCAACCGTCCACCATATCGTACCAATCCAGAGGAGACGAAGGAGATCATGTGTCAAGTACAAGAGCTGCTCGACAAAGGTTATATACGTGAATCCCTTAGTCCTTGTGCTGTTCCTATCATTTTAGTGCCGAAAAAGGATGGTACGTCGTGTATGTGCGTTGATTGTAGAGGCATTAATAATATTACTATTTGTTATTGTCATCCTATTCCTAGGCTACATGATATGCTTGATGAATTGAGTGGCTCTACAATATTCTCCAAAGTTGATTTGTGTAGTGGATACCATCAAATTCGTATGAAATTGGGAGATGAATGGAAAACAACATTTAAAACTAAGTTTGGATTATATCAGTGGTTAGTCATGCCTTTTGGGTTAACTAACGCACCTAGTACTTTCATGAGATTAATGAATGAAGTTTTGCGTGCTTTCATTGGACGATTTGTGGTAGTTTACTTTGATGACATATTGATTTATAACAAATATTTGTAGGAACATTTGGAACATTTACGTGCTATTTTTATTGCTCTACGTGGTGCATGTTTGTTTGGTAACCTTGGGAAGTGCACCTTTTGCACCGACTGAGTATCTTTTCTTGACTATGTTGTTACTCCATAGGGAATTGAAGTTGATAAAGCCAAGATTGAGGCTATTGAGAGTTGGCCGCAGCCCAAACTGGTCACACAAGTCAGGTGTTTCCTTGGCCTCGCTGGTTTCTATAGGCGTTTTGTGAGAGATTTCAGCACCATTGCTGCACCTCCCAATGAGCTCACAAATAAGGATGTGCCTTTTGTTTGGGGTATTGTCGGTGTCAAAACCGGTGGCTCGGGTAGGGGGTCCCGAACTGTGCGTCTAAGATCGATGGTAATAGGAGACGAGGAACACAATGTTTACCCAGGTCCGGGCCCTCTCGATGGAGGTAAAACCCTACATCCTGCTAGATTAATATTGATGAGTATGGGGGTTACAAGAGTTGATCTACCTCGAGATCGTATGTTGTGGTCTAAACCCTACAGGTATGATGAGTAATATCATAATGATCTATTGACTAACCAGGCCTCGGCTTATATAACATACCAAAGGTTTAGGATAACAAGAGTCCTAGTCGAATACGTCGGTGGAGAGGAGTCCATGTCTTAATCACCAAGTCTTGTGGAATCTTCCTTGTATATGTCTTCGGATGTCCGAACTGGCCCATGAGTAAACGGCCATAGGGGTCCCCGGCCCAATCCAACTGATCGTGAGATGACGTGATGAGTAGCCCCTAGTCCAGGACACCGTCAGTAGCCCCCTGAACCGGTCTTCAAGTTGGGGATGCTCCTCGGTTCTTCCAAACTGTTCTTCGTCGTCGGTCGTCGGTCTTGAAAATTGGTTCAACAAATCTTCCCATCTTCTATCTTGAGGATTGCCGAGCTAAATCTGAAGATCTCACATGTCAGGTAGCCGAGGAGCCCTTTAAGTATTTGGCCTTTATCAATGCCTTGTAATTTTTATGCCACACCTCGGGTTTGAAGTTGCTCCCGAGTGGCAGTGTCCTCTTGCATCCGAGCTCCAACGCCGGACAATATTCGAGGTATCTTTTCCAGACGAGCACCAACACTAGATCGCTTCCGAGGTCCAACGCCATGCTGTATCCGAGCTCCAACGCTGGACTATGTCCAAGCTCCAACGCCAGACTATGTCCAAGCTCCAACGTCGGACTATGTCCAAGCTCCTACGTCGGACTATGTCCAAGCTCCAACGCCGGATTATATCCGAGGTGTCATAGATCACCTTGGTTCAAAAAAGTTGAAGGAGTTTAGCCGAGCTTAATGCCGAAAATGCCCTCTATGGAGCCAGCCACTAGCGCCCGAGCTTTATGTCGGACTGCTTCCGAGGTGGTGCACCACCCCGACCGCGGGCCAATTTTTTTTCAATATTTTTGATTGGTGCAATTTATTCTCTGCCGAGATATATAGCCAGTAGCCCTGAAGGTGTGTATCGGTCTAAAACCCGAGATGCACCTGAAGGATGACATAAGACCGATGATCCCAGTAGCCGCTGATACTCAGGTTGATTTGCAAAATCAGTCTGAGGATCAACTCCTAGCTCGGCAGAATGCTTCGGGACACAAAAAGCGGTGTGCAAAGTCCTCGAGACTTAGGTTTGGTGCAGCCGACCAACCCGAGGTTCATAATCTCCTCGAAAATTATATCGCACTACAATTTTCTGCACTGGATTGCCAATGCAGTAGCCCCTGAGACACTGGTCGGGTGGCAACACCAGATTAGGGGATCGATGTGCCCCTTTAATATTGGTAAATGATAAGCCCGAAGCCCAGTAGCCCCAAGCCTTAATGCGGACATGGGTGGCTGAATTAAGGATCGATATCCAGAGTAAAGTCACAAATTATGTGTAATGATTCTATGTATCCAATACTTCAAATTATTAATGCTCGGATCTGCATTGTACAAAACTTTGTTGACCGACCATCGGCTTCAACCTCTTCGGCTAGTAGCCAAGGAGTGTTTCCCTACTTTATAAAGCCTTTATAAGGGCAAAGATTTACGACAAACAAGGCAATTTAGCCAAACGGTTTTGTAAAGAAAGGTACGCAAAGAGATATGTTATATTACTATTTAACATAAGAAATGTCTTCCAAAGAAAATAGTCCGCTATCGGTTCCTTTCTTTGGGTAGTCATGCTAAGCATGGTCATGAAACCTCATCTCTAATGTAAGAGCAAAATATTGAGGATTTAGTTTGGGAGGCCACATACTAGCCCCCGGTAGTGTTTGGCGACAGTCGAGGTCAAGCCGTAAACACTTCGGCCAATGCTATGAATGGCCCGTCATTTAACACGGGGTGACCTCTATCGATCTTATAGTTTAATACAGTTATCGGATCACTGACCAGTTTGTGCTTATTGTGACAGCCAGTTTTCGGCTTTCTCCACTGAGGCGCTTAACCATGCTAGCTGAAAGCACAATCACAGTGGTTCTCCCTTTGCGCACCTAGCCGAACAAAGTGGAACGTAGGAGGCAAGCACAGGAGCCGGGCAACCCAACTATTGACCGAAGACACAATTCAAAATCGATGCATATATAGCAATATCCGAGAATGTTTTTGCCAAATCTCTAAAGGTGTCAGGCGCTGCACTGCGAGACTTATGCTGAAAACACACAAATAGTTTAAAAGTGCCATAAGCTTGGAAAACCAAAAAACATCAGTAAAAACTTGACGTCCGAACAAGATCAAGTGTTCGGTGCCAATCCAAAATTTGGAAAAGAATGTGCTTTTGTCGTGCTTTAACATGACACACCCGGTAACAAAACTTCACGCGGGTCCGCCTACGACTTCAAGCTCATTATCCCAAAGGCGGAGTACTTCTCCGAGGTCAGTTTAGCAAACTAAACTTGAGCGGCTTTTATAGAGAAGACAGGCCATCCGGCTATTGACCATACACTCGAGTCGAAAAAGGAGCGGTAGAAAAAGACTTTGCAACGACCAAGAAGAAAACACATTTACTATAAAACAGCTCATATAAATTTTAAGAGCCCCCAAGTGACTTGGGTAAAATAATTTTATGTATAATGATTGTATGTACCGATGTACTTATATCATATCTGTGCTCACCTGAACTTTAAACACGTCTTAACCGACCGTAGGCTTCTCCCTCATCGGTCAAGGACCGAAAAGTGTCATGTACTCCGCCTGTCGAAAGCATCGATGGTGTTTCTGATAACCAGGCAATCATGCCATAAGGGTGTAACAGACAAAGCGCGCTCAGGGAACTTATGCTATATTACTGACGAAGTGTAAGAAGCATCTTCGAAGAAAATAGTACCTCCACCGATACATTTCTTCGGTGCTCATTGTTACTATGACACTTGTGTAATAGATTTTTTGTACTCATGAGTTCCGTTGTGTGCCGGCCATTATTGAAAACAATAAGAGCGCTAGCTTTCGGCTTCACCCAGTCTAAGGTACTAACTCGGATGACCCGGTAGTAACAATCACAGAGGTGCTCCCTTTACCGCCTAGGCGAACAATCGGGAACATAGGGGTAAGCACAGGAGCCAGGCAACCCAGCTTGCGAAACACTTAAGTCAACTTGGTGCATATTGTGGCGTAATACACGAACAAGGAACGAAGCCGTACAAGTATAATCATATGCAATAGGAAAGGCTTCATAAACGAAGCCCCCATGTAAATGGGGTATTAGAATTTGTGTGTCACAAACAAAGGTTTGACAAGGAATTTTGTCAGAAATAGCTTTTTTCCAAAAAGTATAATGCTTGGTTGAACCGAACAAAATTTAAAACTGAAAGTTTTTGAGCATGAAAGTGACTTAGCTGGTTAATGTGCTCGATGTTGATGACGCAGGCCGAGATTGTGGCGGGACGAGATCCCAGCCCCCAAGACGATCCCGAGATGTCTGAGCAAAGAGCTCGGCTTGATTAAGTGGTGACGCAACATAGTCGATGGGCGAGGTGAAAACCCCAGTCGGACCGCGGTGACGTAGCAGGCCGGTAGTGTGACGCCGAAGCCCCCAGCGCGTGTTAATGAAGTGATGATGAAGCCCCCGGTCCAGCAGAGGTGATGCGGTAGGTCGGCAAGGTGACGACAGAACCCCCACATCAGCACATTGGTGCGCCAAGGTAATAGCGCTTCCCGGCCGAAATCATTTACCTGTGCACAAAAAAATAGTGCAATCCGGAGATAATAATAATGATAATAATAATGAAAAATCTCTGCATAATTGATTTAAGCAAAGTGAATAATAAAAGAAGTAAGGCCCGTGTGCCGAACACTCGATGAGGTAGAGCTCTCTCAGTGATGCCAAAGTCCCCGAGGCAACTGAACATGTCGGTATGACGATTCGACCAACAAGGTTATCATGCGAGCCGATTTATGCCGATTGGGACAACGACGTCGGTTTGCCGAAGTGACCGCGTGACGCAGTCGAAGTCGATCACCTACACACATAAAATAGTGCGGTCCAAAAAGTACAATTTCTTTTCGTAAAAATAATTTACTGAAAGAGATGTGGCTTGGCGCCAAAGTCAATGTCGATGCAGGGCATCGGCGTGACGTAGTGAAGGCATGGCAAAGCCTGACTTCACAGCCCGGTTAGAGTTCCGGATGCGGCATTCGCCGAACTATATACGGAAACTTACCGAACCACCACACAACTGTTGTTAATGTGGCCACCATTTGATAGACCTTTGTACAGATGATGAAACAAACCAGAGTACTAATTCCTTGGGAAAAATAAACCCAAGCAAGAAAAAATACTAGGATTAATAGCACCTGCTTCATCTGTTGTAGCAATCTGGAGAAAGGTTACTCCCAAAATTGGGGCTTGATCTGCACACCCATCGCCTGATGGGTGATGAAGCGGTGGCATGGCGATGCTGGCAAAGGTTGGCTCGCCGAGGAAAAGCCCGTGGTCCAGCTAATGTGATGAAGCTGGTCGGCTGGTGACGGCGAAGTCTCCGAAGTAAGTTGATGAAGAGATGGTGAAGCCCTCGGTCTAGCCGAGGAGACGGAGCAGGTCGGTAAGAAGACGTTGCCGCTGCCGTGTCAGCCGAGGTGTTGAAGCAGTTCGGCGTGATGGACATCGGCTTGAAGAAGCAATAGTGCGGCCATGCCGACGCATGTTGTAACTTGTGACGCGGCCAATGCCGGTTTGATGAAGTGACCATGCGGCGATGCCTGTGTGCCCGCTCCGTGTAATCTGTGGGGCGGCGATGTTGGTGATGATTTATCCTTGATGATTCCGAACTCTTGTCCGCTCGCCGAGATAATGATCCGAAGAAGTTGAGCTCGGCTCAAAAGGTGACGACATGTCTAGCGCAGGTCGGCAGCCATGGAGCAATATTGCCGGACTGGTTTGACACCAGCATGATAGTGAGAATTACATCAGAGGAGGTTTAAAATTTTACGGGCACGTGTTTAAAAACAACGCACAATACCCTAGTTGAAATTCCTCTAAGAAGGTTGTCCCATATCACGTTCATAAAGAAACATGAATTCGGGTCGGATCCGTATTCGCGCAGAAAACAGACCCGAAAAGTGATGCACTAATCGGAAGGTTCCAGGAGTTTGGACGGTCGGATCGCGCTGAAATTTCGAGGGGTGTTAGATATAGGAATTCCTCAGCCGATCAAAGGTTGGATCTTCCAAAGGACGTCCGAGCTAGGTGCTGGAGACCACTCCCTAAACTCGTCCAGATTCCCGTCCAGATTTGACAAGGCTCCGGTATATCGTAGATTGCCGGAGATTCCTCCATCGGAACTCGATGAAATGATGCATGGTTGTTATAGACTCAATTCCGCACAATTCCTCCAAAGGGATAGTCAAAGCGATGCTCGAAGAGGTGGTGGCAGCGGATACAAGTTTGTTGTTCAGAAAAATAGCACAGTCGCCCGAGGGCAATGTTGACGTTGAGCCCCCGAGCTCCATGGATGATTCCTCCATGATCTTGATAGAGATCAGAGTTGATGTTGATGAAGGCCCTCGTCCGAACATGATGATTGGAGGTGGGGCATAGTCCTCGGTCAAGCCAAGGTGACCAGTCGAGGCGGCGACAAGGGAAGAATAGCCTCCGGAGGTTGAGGTGTTCTTGTGAGTAGGCTCTCGATCGGGTTGGATCGAGCTAAGGCGTGTCTCCCAGATCCGATCCCCTCTACTATGGTGGCTAGCTCTACTTATATAGGCCCTGGTCCTCTTCCCAAATATCAAGCGGGAAGGGAGCCAACAATGGTGGGCTAATTTGATGGGGGACAGCTAGTACAAGCTATCCTGACAAAAGTGGTCTTCGCCTGCCAAAAGCTCTGGTGGTGACGTCGTCTTGGGCTCCACGATGACCTCCGTCTTGCCGTCCTCCTGGTCTTGGTCTCGTTGCACCAATATAGCAACCTTTGCCTGATGTCTCGGTGCTCTTCGCCTGCGCTAGCCTCCTTGGCACCAAAGAGGAAACAAGGACGCTGCGCGCGCTGGTGCCCGCCTGGTGCCCGCCTGGTATCGTGCGTCATGGCTCACATCACGAGGGCCTCGTGAGGTTTGCCCCGCCTTGATATCTCTGCTCCTCGTGAGCCTGCTCGGCTAGGCCACTCCATAGGAGGTCTTGCATCATCCGCCTCACGAGGCTTGGACCCTCGCGAGGGTCTTGGATGCTTTGTTGGTGAAGATGGGCCATACAGCCTGCTGGATCCGCCACGCCGTGGGCCGTAGGCAGGCAAGTCTGGGGACCCCCATTCCCAGGACGCCGACAGTAGCCCCCGGGCCCAAGGTGCGCTTGGGCTTGGCTTCGCTACGAAGCAAAGGGCCAAGTACGGAGCACTGCGGGCCCCAAAAGCCTGCGGCCTCAATTGATGTGTGGTGGATGATTGGACGTGGGCGTCTCCGCTTCCCCATGTTGCCTCGGGAACTGCTTGTGTTGTCAAGTCCTGCTCCATGCAAGGAAAACCATCATTACCTGCGATCATGGGAGATGCCGGTTGGCCTTCCCTTGCTATAAATGGGGAGTGGGGCGGAGCCCCCGTTGCCCATCTCTTCCTCGCTTGCTTGCCTCTTCCTCCTTGCTCCATTGCCAACAACAATGGCACCCATCAGAAAGTTTTCTACTGAAGTGAAAGGAAAGGCTCCCCACGATGATCCAGGGCCTCTTCTGCTAAAGAAGAGGTCGATCTATCGCCGTGATGAGGCGGCGATGCAGGTGGTGTCGAGGCCTTGGTGCGAGCGGCCTCCTCCAGGGTACCCGCTGCCCGAGAACGCCCGAGCCGAGGGCTCGGGGGGACGAAGTGACGAGCAGCGCCGCCCACACCGCATTCAGGGTCGCTGCGCCACGGCGATGCGTGCCGTCGCCCCTGGGGTTCACGCGCTGACTCCTCGCGCGAGTTGGTGCTGTGTGCGCCGATGCCTCCGAGCTCCTGGATCTGCTTCCCACGGTTCTTTTCTCCGTCCTGATGCCGCCGAGGGGGCCTCTCGAGCTCTGGCTGCAGCACGCCGACAACAGTGCTCCGGCGACCGGAGCGGAGATTGAAGTGGTCCCCACCGGCAAGATCTTCATGACACGCGGCTGGGGCGAGATCGCGCGGGTCTGCCGTGCGAGGGGCGCCCTCGCGATCCACTTTGAATACGATGGCGTCTCCACGCTTTTCTTCAAGGTCTTCGATGCTGAGGGCCGCCGCCTAGAGTGCTGCTCCAGAGAGGAGCGTGAGTGTAACGCCCTTGATGCGGCTATATCTCCCACGTGTCGAAGCACGACTTAGAGGCATAACCGCATTGAAAGCAATGTCGCAAGTGAGGTAATCTTCGCAAACAACCCATGTAATACAATAGGGGAAAAGATACATAGTTGGCTTACAATCGCCACTTCACACAATTACATGAATAAAGCATTACATCATCTAAATACAATCAAGGTCCGACTACAGAACCAAAATAAAAGAAGAACCCCAAATGCGACAAGGTCCCTGATCGACTCCAACTGGGCTTCACTACTGATCAACTAGAACGAAACAACACAAAGTACAAGATCTTCATCGAGCTCCTCCTTGAGCTTGGTTACGTCATCTGCACGGACTCATCGGCACCTGCAAGCTGGTTTTGGAAGTAACTGTGAGTCATGGGGACTCAGCAATCTCACACCCTCGCGATCAAGACTATTTAAGCTTATAGGTAAGGTAAATGGTATGAGGTGGAGCTACAGCAAGCGACTAGCATATATGGTGGCTAACATACACAAATAAGAGCGAGAAGAGAAGGCAAAAGCACGGTCAAGAAACTATGATCAAGAAGTGATCCTAGAACAACCTACGTCAAGAATAACTCCAACACCGTGTTCACTTCCCGGACTCCGCCGGAAAGAGACCATCACGGTTACACACACGGTTGATTTATTTTAATTAAGGTCAACTTCAGGTTTTCTACAACCAGGCGTTAACAAATTCCCATCTGCCCATAAACGCGGGCACGGCTTTCGAAAGTTCAAATCCCTGCAGGGGTGTCCCAACTTAGCCCATAACAAGCTCTCACGGTCAACGAAGGATATTCCTTATAGCGGGAAGACCCGATCAGACTCGGAATCCCGGTTACAAGACATTTCGACAATGGTAAAACAAGACCAGCAAAGCCACCCGAATGTGCCGACAAATCCCAATAGGAGCTGCACATATCTCGTTCTCAGGGCACATCGGATGAGCAAGACGTCGGGTAAGCCAGCCCAGAGTTACCCCTGGTAGCCTCCGACATCGCTCAGTTGGACCAACACTTAGAGGAGCACTGGCCCGGGGGGGGGGGGGGTTAAAATAAAGATGACCCTTGAGTCTGCAGAACCCAAGGGAAAGAAAAGGCTAGGTGGCGAATGGTAAAACCAATGTTGGGCCTTGCTGGAGGAGTTTTATTCAAGGCGAACTGTCAAGGGGTTCCCAATATAACCCAACCGCGTGAAGAACGCAAAATTCCAGGAACATAACACCGATATGACAGAAACTAGGGCGGCAAGAGTGGAACAAAACACCAGGCATAAGGCCGAGCCTTCCACCCTTTACCAAGTATATAGATGCATTAATTAAATAAGAGATATTGTGATATCCCAACAAAATATCCATGTTCCAACATGGAACAAGCTCCAATCTTCACCTGCAACTAACAACGCTAAAAGAGGGGCTGAGCAAAGCGGTAACATAGCCAAACAATGGTTTGCTAGGACAAGGTGGGTTAGAGGCTTGGTTCAACAATATGGGAGGCATGATAAGCAAGTGGTAGGTATCGCAGCATAGGCATAGCAAAAGAGAGAGCAACTAGCAAGCAAAGATAGAAGTGATTTTGAGGGTATGGTCATCATGCCTGAAATCTCGCAAGGAAGAAGAACGAGTCCATGAAGAAGGCAAACTGACGTAGTCGAACGGTTCCTCACAAACGTGACGTTATCGGAACCAACCCGAAGAAGCCACACTGGAAAGAAGCAAACAATCATGGTAAACAACCACCACATAAGCATGGCATGATGCACAAACAATTATGATGCATGTCCGGTTTAATGAAGCATGGCATGGCAAAGTGCACAAACAACACTACAAGTTAACTGGAGCTCAATATGCAACGGGTTGCATATTGATGGAGCACCACATGCCTTATTTAGTTCTCTCTCGTTTATGTACTCAACAAAATTAAATGTAGGTTAGCATGGCAAGGGGTGAAGCACAACAAAACTACCTATCTAGGCAAGTTTAAATGAGGCCGGAAACAACGAACAACAATTCCGGTAAAACCCCATATCCATATATTAGGTTTGGTGCTGTTCTACCCTAAACCAAATTTTATAGTTGTTAAACATGCAAAGCAAGTAGACCATGTTAAACTAGGCATTTTCCACCCCATTTACATATAAAGATTATTCAATTCCGAGTTACATTTAAATAGTTATGAATTAAAGCATTTTAACAAGCTATATGAGCAAATTTAAACGAACATCATTTTAGACATTTTAAACATGGATGAAAGTGGCATATTATTAAACTAGATGAAATTCTAAGCATTTTTCGTATTAAGTTTGTTTTAATATGATGCACTGTTTGTAAGTAATAAAATGCATGAAGTTTGAGGGCTTTACTGCAATTCTGATGTCTCTGGAAAAATACTAAAAACGCAGAGGCAGGAAAAAAAAGGATATGGGCCGAATCTGAGATCTGACCCAACTGCGGAAAAAATAACAGAAAAAAAGGAGGGCGCAATGGGGTTGGCCTCACCATGGGCCAAGGCCCAATCGGTGGGAGGAGGAGGCCTGGCGCTGGCTTGCGGCTGGGCTGGGCTAGCGAAGGGG
Source organism: Triticum aestivum (assembly GCF_018294505.1). Classification (NCBI taxonomy): domain Eukaryota; kingdom Viridiplantae; phylum Streptophyta; class Magnoliopsida; order Poales; family Poaceae; genus Triticum; species Triticum aestivum. The sequence continues at coordinate 236,297,266 of NC_057806.1, forward strand.
AGGCAGGCTGGGCCTCTGGTGATCGAGGGAAGGCAGCCCAGGCGCGGTCTAGAGCGAGGCGCGGTTAACGTGGCGAGCGGCTGCGCTCTGCTCGTTGCAGAGGAAGAAGAGCTAGATGCAGGGGCTTGACCGGCAGCGGGACTTGCAGAAGGGCGGCGCGATGGGCAGCGGCGGTAGACCAAGGCGAATCAAGGTGGTCCAGGACGGCGGGATCCGGGCTTGGGGCGTCCAATCCGGCCGGAGGCGCGTGGAATGAGGGCGGCAGGAGCTCGAAGAAGAACCTGCAGGCTCTGGCGTGGTACTCCTGATGGGACTCCGGCGAGGCGGCGTCAGAGATGGCCTGCAGACGACCGGATCCGTGGGCACGTCCAGAGTCGACGAGAGAGGTGGTCGAATGAGATGGCAGCGGTCGATGGAGGTCAAAGCGGCAGTGCCATGGCGCTCCTGTACAGAGAAAGAGAGAAAGAGAGATCGTGAGACGAGAGGGAGACACAGAGGAAAACGGGAAGGGCAGGGGGCGGCCTGGCAGTGGTGGTTCCGGTAGAGCTCCGCCGAGGTCGGGCACCGGTCGTCCAGCACAGGAGGTCGCCGGTCTCCAGCGACGGTGAGATGCTAGGCGAGGAGGCGCTCGGGGCTGCGGGCGATGGGTGGAACTGCGGGGCTGCGGAAGGCTCTCTGGGCCGTCGGATCTGAGATCTGACGGTCCAGATCGAGTGGGGGTTGGCTGGTGGATCTGGCCAAGTGGAAGCAGGGGACTGGGCGCATGCGGATTGCGAGGAGAGAGTGGCGGCGGTTGCGGGGTAGGGGTAGGAGCTAGGCTAGGGTTTGGTTTAGCCATATTTGGTATGTAGGTGGACTATATATAGAGAGAAGAGGGGAGTTTGGATCATCCGATTAAAATTGGATGATCGAGATAAAATAGGTTAGATGGACCAAACAAATAACCGAAGATATGTTAGAGATGTTTGGGGATGATCCGGACACAGCGGTAACGACTGTCCGGGTCGGGTCCGGGACAGATTCTGGACGCGCGCGGGAGGAGGTCCGCGGGCAGACGAGAGAGGTTAGGTACGGCCTGGCAGTGAGATTTAGTGCAGAAGGCAGAGGGCTGAGAAGAGAGAAGAGGAGAGGCCTGGCGACTGTTTCCGGAGACCGAAAACGTCCGACTTTTTGACCGACTATAATGTCGCTATAGTTATCCGTTGGGGCGTCAAACGGACTCTGAACGCGATGAAACTTGGCAGGCGGTCTACTAACAACAAAACAACACCGCACGCCAACTCTCATCCCATTCCGAGAACATTATCTGGCCACTTATAAAAATAATATTCAGACGTGCCGCGGGCGCGTGCAAGTGTATCTGGGCTCAGAACGGACAACGGAGAGAACAAGGAGGCCGAGACGGATGCAAGTTTCGAAAACAGGATGATGCAATGCACATGATGGCATGATGAAAAGCAACACGCAAGCAAATGACATGGCAACGCCGGCGAATAACTGGAGGACACCAGGCACATCGGTCTCGGGGTGTTACAACACTCCACCACTACGAGAGGATCTCGTCCCGAGATCTAGAATGGCACCGGAGGAAAAAACGGAAGAGAACAAGAAGAGGTAAAACTAAGTTGCTTCTTTGACAAACGAGTGAAACCAAAGAACCTTGAGAGGTTGAACAAATTGAAAGAAAGAATACCACGGAGATGAACGAAGTTGAAAACACTCCGTTAGAAAAGAGGAACAAGGAAGAACAAAATCGTATAGCACTCCGGTTGAAAAGAGATGCAAGACTTGATAGGATGAAAAGGACTTGAGCAAAAGGGGCACAACACTCCGGTTAAATGGATAGGCATGAAAATAACATGATCTTTGACAAAACGAGATGATGGGTTGAAAAGAGCAACATCACAATGCCTCCGGAACAAAAGAATAGAGGATAGATAATTGAAATAGGAGAATGGAGAAGAAAATGCCAATTTCTGCCACAAAAGAGTGTGAACAGGCATCCTTAGGGGAAGGGTCAAACGGAGTTGTTGGAAAAAAACACCAACGAAAGAATACGCTTGATATGGTCTTATGGAATACATCTCAAATTATGAGGTGACAACCTGCCACTCACGGAAACGATAGATTGGATTGATATCAACAAGGAGATGAGATGCTTATATCACCGGAAGGATAAATGAAGAAATTGGGTCATATATAAGCACCATAAATAGCAACAATCCTTAGGGAAGACTTTAGGTGAAATATAACCCAAGATAACTCCGATGACGATATTGATGGATTTTAAAATACCTCATTCTTAACAACATGTGAATCATGAAACATGAACTCAAATTATCAAGAATGACATAATACCACCTCCAATGATACGTTAGAAAGAGTTGCACTCCGGATAGCAAGATGAAGAATACTTGAGCTCCTCTGAAAAGAATGTTGATGAACACTTCGAAAAGGAATTAAATCCTTGATGAACCATCATGTAGAACCTCCATTAAGAACTCCGGTAAACAAAAGGATAACGAAAGGAAGGAGAAGTAGAAAACTCAAGGTGAAACCTTGTAATGATTAGATGGATCCTCGCGACGAGATAAAACGGAAAACCTCGGAACTCCGGAAAAGAAAGATGAAACAATTGAAATAGAGAATTTGAAGAACCTTCGGAATAAGGAATTAATCATTAGGATGAAACAAGAATAAGAATTACATTATGCTTATCCTTCACCAATTAAATTGATGACAATGAATGGATTTGGCATATTGCTTATTCTCGTAGACAGGATTAATATATATATAGCGCAAACTTGAGAATGCCTTCAACGAAACACCGGTAGAATTGAAACCACGAATGAATTGATAAGGAAGAGAAATCTTGAACGAACCACCGTAAGAATTAAAAATGAATGAAGTAAAGGGATGAATCATCAGGTAAGAATTGTGAAATGAACGAAGATACTTGAGACAATCTAGATACATGAGAACGAAGGGATCACGGACTGATTAGAGATCACTTGAACGATGCACCGGTAAGATTTGGAGAACCATAGCTAAAAGCCGAGAATGAATAAATCTCAGATGATGGGCTCCGGATAATCAAACTGAACAGAATCTTGAATTGCTCTGGATAGGTGAAAAGAATTCTCATGATCGAAAACAATTATGAGAGGATGGCAACAAGCTAGAATCACTAATCTCTGAGAGAACGGATAAGATATGGAGGAAAAACTCTTCTTCGGTCTTCCAAATCCGAGAAAGACGACGAGAAACACCACCAAGAATTGTTGAGGCACTCCGGAATGAAGAATGGAAAAGGTTGAGCCAACGATGAAAGAATTTGAAAGATCAAGGAGAAAGGCATTTAACTGAAGATAACTCATTCTTACGTCAAACTTGGAAAAGAATTTGAGAGTAACTCCGGAAGAATAAGAAGAGTCAGGTAAGATCCTGGAAAAAGACCTGTGGGTTAGAGCCCACTCAAAAGAAACACCGTAGAACGATTGCTTGGAAGAGAGATTTGCACCGGTTAAATAAAATGACTTGAATGAGATAACAACCTCAAAATAACTTGAATGGATCGAGAATGTAACCGTGAGTCTTCTGAGATATCTTCAGCACTCCAGAACAATTGAATAACGGGAAGTGAATGATAAAGAGGTGCACCGGCATGAGAAGGTATTTGAAACGAGGAAAAAGGGATATAATCGACAAATCTTGACTTGAATCCACCGGAGAAGAAAAGAATGAAGAAAGATGAACTTCAAGCTCCGTTAGAATCTTCATGAGAATCACCGGGTACGAACATTCAAAGACAAGACTGAAGAGACTTCACACGAATAAAATGGATACTAGATTGAGATATAAGAGTCTTCGGAGAATACAAGGGAGGGAGGGCGGGAAAAACAAAGGCAACCTGGGACGAATGAAACAAACACCATTGAGATGAACTGATAATTGATCTTGCGAATGTGATAAATATAGGAACATCTTGAAGAGAATCGCACCGGCTGACAAGGATTGACAAGAAAAACTCGATGATCGAGAAGGATTAGTATTCACATGAGAACACCGATTAAGAAAAGGCATGGAATCAACATTTGACTTCGAAGCAACTCGAATACCACATCTCAAAACAAACAAGGATTGGCTTGCAGAATAAGCCAGAACAAACATATGATAGAGATTTCGTCCGAAGTTTTCGTGGTGGGGCCTACACGGGCTCGATCGTGCAGCACCATCATGTACAAGGCAGTGCACATGACATACGAAGCGTCCTCGAGTCGGCATAGCCAAGGACTCTTTAAGACACAACGATACCACTGTAAAACCAACCGTGGATAGGCGGACCACTAGACGTCGAACCCCAATTTCGTATCATACATCTGTCGGAAAGATATCCTAAGAGCTACTTGAATTCCCACTTATAAACTCCCGAACCTTTCCGGTTATGCAATCAGGTATTGGGATACAGGGTAAGCATAATATCTCACCCAAACTAACAAATCCTACATCCAGTTGTATCCATCCTTCAACACATAACCAAGAAAAACTTCGGAAATCATCTACCTCAACCTTCGAAAAGCATCCGTTATACAAGTTATGGCAATAATCCTGAACTCCCGCCCCAGTACTGGGTGGCGTCGAGGTTATCTCACCAACAACTGCATAAAAGATATTTTCGATGTCGGCGAAACTAAACTCAAGTATTCCAGAAATGCAACGATAAAATTGTGATGACAACACCTCGGAGTCAACTCCCCGGGACACTGCCACAACCCCTAAATGACAGGAGGCACCAAGAACAATGTTCTCGTCACAAAACCATCGGAACGATTCCAAGATACCCGCGTGATCCTAAAATTTTTTTTAGTGAAATTTGGGAAGAGAAGAGTCAAAACTCTACGTCAGGATGCCTTACCAGAGCGACGAAGCGACTGGGGAGTAAAAAGAATTCCTAAACTCTCCAATATATAATTCCTAAATGACTCAAAACATTTTTTCTAGACTAAACTCGTCCGCTAATTCGATCAAGCAGTGGGGGCTCCTAAGGTCGGGGAAGGCTCTGATTACCAACTTGTAACGCCCTCGATGCGGCTATATCTCCCACGTGTCGAAGCACGACTTAGAGGCATAACCGCATTGAAAGCAATGTCGCAAGTGAGGTAATCTTCGCAAACAACTCATGTAATACAATAGGGGAAAAGATACATAGTTGGCTTACAATCGCCACTTCACACAATTACATGAATAAAGCATTACATCATCCAAATACAATCAAGGTCCGACTACAGAACCAAAATAAAAGAAGAACCCCAAATGCGACAAGGTCCTCGATCGACTGGGCTTCACTACTGATCAACTAGAACGAAACAACACAAAGGACAAGATCTTCATCGAGCTCCTCCTTGAGCTTGGTTGCGTCATCTGCACGGACTCATCGGCACCTGCAAGCTGGTTTTGGAAGTAACTGTGAGTCACGGGGACTCAGCAATCTCACACCCTCGCGATCAAGACTATTTAAGCTTATAGGTAAGGTAAAAGGTATGAGGTGGAGCTGCAACAAGCGACTAGCATATATGGTGGCTAACATACGCAAATGAGAGCGAGAAGAGAAGGCAAAAGCACGGTCGAGAAACTATGATCAAGAAGTGATCCTAGAACAACCTACGTCAAGCATAACTCCAACACCGTGTTCATTTCCCAGACTCCGCCGGAAAGAGACCATCACGGTTAGACACGCGGTTGATGTATTTTAATTAAGGTCAACTTCAGGTTTTCTACAACCAGGCGTTAACAAATTCCCATCTGCCCATAAACGCGGGCACGGCTTTTGAAAGTTCAAATCCCTGCAGGGGTGTCCCAACTTAGCCCATAACAAGCTCTCACGGTCAACAAAGGATATTCCTTATAGTGGGAAGACCCGATCAGACTCGGAATCCCGGTTACAAGACATTTCGACAATGGTAAAACAAGACCAGCAAAGCCACCCGAATGTGCCAACAAATCCCAATAGGAGCTGCACATATCTCGTTCTCAGGGCACATCGGATGAGCAAGACGTCGGGTAAGCCAGCCCAGAGTTGCCCCTGGTAGCCTCCGACATCGCTCAGTTGGACCAACACTCAGAGGAGCACTGGCCCGGGGGGGTTAAAATAAAGATGACCCTTGAGTCTGCAGAATCCAAGGGAAAGAAAAGGCTAGGTGGCGAATGGTAAAACCAATGTTGGGCCTTGCTGGAGGAGTTTTATTCAAGACGAACTGTCAAGGGGTTCCCATTATAACCCAACCGCGTGAGGAACGCAAAATCCGGGAACATAACACCGATATGACGGAAACTAGGGCGGCAAGAGTGGAACAAAACACCAGGCATAAGGCCGAGCCTTCCACCCTTTACCAAGTATATAGATGCATTAATTAAATAAGAGATATTGTGATATCCCAACAAAATATCCATGTTCCAACATGGAACAAGCTCCAATCTTCACCTGCAACTAACAACGCTATAAGAGGGGCTGAGCAAAGCGGTAACATAGCCAAACAACGGTTTGCTAGGACAAGGTGGGTTAGAGGCTTGGTTCAACAATATGGGAGGCATGATAAGCAAGTGGTAGGTATCGCAGCATGGGCATAGCAAAAGAGCGAGCAACTAGGAAGCAAAGATAGAAGTGATTTCGAGGGTATGGTCATCTTGCCTGAAATCCCGCAAGGAAGAAGAACTAGTCCATGAAGAAGACAAACTGGCGTAGTCAAACGGTTCCTCACAAACGCGAAGTTATCGGAACCAACCCGAAGAATCCACGCCAGAAAGAAGCAAACAATCATGGTAAACAACCACCACATAAGCATGGCATGATGCACAGACAGTTGTGATGCATGTCCGATTTAATGAAGCATGGCATGGCAAAGTGCACAAACAATACTACAAGTTAAGTGGAGCTCAATATGCAACGGGTTGCATATTGACAGAGCACCACATGCCTTATTTAGTTCTCTCTCGTTTATGTACTCAACAAAATTAAATGTTGGTTAGCATGGCAAGGTGTGAAGCACAACAAAACTACCTATCTAGGCAAGTTTAAATGAGGCCGGAAACAACGAACAACAATTCCAGTAAAACCCCATATCCATATATTAGGTTTGGTACTGTTCTGCCCTAAACCAAGTTTTATAGTTGTTAAACATGCAAAGCAAGTAGACCATGTTAAACTAGGCATTTTTCCACCCCATTTACATACAAAGATTATTAAATTCCGAGTTACGGTTAAATAGTTATGAATTAAAGCATTTTAACAAGCTATATGAGCAAATTTAAACAAACATCATTTTAGACATTTTAAACATGGATGAAAGTGGCATATTATTAAACTAGATGAAATTCTAAGCATTTTTTGTATTAAGTTTGTTTTAATATGATGCATTGTTTGTGAGTAATAAAATGCATGAAGTTTGAGGGCTTTACTGCAATTCTGCTGTCTCTGGAAAAATACTAAAAACGCAGAGGTAGGAAAGAAAAGGATATGGGCCGAATCTGAGATCTGACCCAACTGCGGAAAAAAAGAACAGAAAAAAAGGAGGGCGCAATGGGGTTGGCCTCACCATGGGCCAAGGCCCATTCGGTGGGAGGAGGGAGGCCTGGCGCTGGCTTGCGGCTGGGCTGGGCTAGCGAAGGGGAGGCAGGCTGGGCCTCTGGTGATCGAGGGAAGGCAGCCCAGGCACGGTCTTGAGCGAGGCGCGGTCAACGGGGCGAGCGGCTGTGCTCTGCTCGTTGCAGAGGAAGAAGAGCTCGATGTAGGGGCTTGACCGGCAACGAGACTTGCAGAAGGGCGGCGCAATGGGCAGCGGCGGTAGACCAAGGCGAATCAAGGTGGTCCAGGACGGCGGGATCCGGGCTTGGGGCGTCCAATCTGGCCGGAGGCGCATGGAATGAGGGCGGCAGGAGCTCGGAGAATAACCTGAAGGCTCAGGCGTGGTGCTCCTGACGAGACTCCGGTGAGGCGGCGTCGGAGATGACCTGCAGACGACCGAATCCGTGGGAATGTCCAGAAACGATGAGGGAGGTGGTCGAACGATACGGCAGCGGTCGATTGAGGTCAAAGCGGCAGTGCCATGGTGCTCCTGTACAGAGAAAGAGAGAAAGAGAGATCATGAGATAAGAGGGCGACAGAGAGGAAAAAGGGAAGGGCAGTGGGTGGCCTGGCAGTGGTGGTTCCGGTAGAGCTCCGCCGAGGTCGGGCACCGGTCGTCCAGCATAGGAGGTCGCCGGTCTCCAGCGACGGTGAGATGCTAGGCGAGGAGGCGCTCGGGGCTGCGGGCGATGGGTGGAACTGCAGGGCTGCGGAAGGCTCTCTGGGCCGTCAGATCTGAGATCGGATGGTCCAGATCGAATGGGGGTTGGCTGGTGGATCTGGCCAAGTGGAAGCAGGGGACTGGGCGCATGCGGATTGCGAGGAGAGAGTGGCGGCGACTGCGGGGTAGGGGTAGGAGCTAGGCTAGGGTTTGGTTTAGCCATATTTGGTATGTAGGTGGACTATATATAGAGAGAAGAGGGGAGTTTGGATCAACCAATTAAAATTGGATGATCGAGATAAAATAGGTTAGATGGACCAAACAAATAACGGAAGATATGTTAGAGATGTTTGGGGATGTTCCGGACAAAGCGGTAACGACTGTCCAGGTCGGGTCCGGGATAGATTTCGGACGCGCCCGGGAGGAGGTCCGCGGGCAGACGAGAGAGGTTAGGTAGGGCCTGGCGGTGAGAGTTAGTGCAGAAGGCAGAGGGCTGAGAAGAGAGAAGAGGAGAGGCCCGGCGACTGTTTCCGGAGACCGAAAACATCCGACGTTTTGACCGACTATAATGTCGCTATAGTTATCCGTTGGGGCGTCAAACAGACTCTGAACGTGATGAAACTTGGCAGGCGGTCTACTAACAACAAAACAACACCGCACACCAACTCTCATCCCATTCCGATAACATTATCCCGCCACTTATAAAAATAATATTCGGACATGTCGCAGGCGCGTGCAAGTGTATCTAGCCTCAGAACGGACAACGGAGAGAACGAGGAGGCTGGGACGGATGCAAGTTTCGAAAACATGATGATGCAATGCACATGATGGCATGATGAAAAGCAACACGCAAGCAAATGACATGGCAACACCGGCGAATAACTGGAGGACACCTGGCACATCTGTCTCGGGGTGTTACAGTGAGGTTGACGTGCGTCCCGTTCGCGGCCACTCCAGCAACAACAGCCCTTGGGAGTCCAGCAGCTCTCCTGAGATCTATGAGACTCCGGAGACGAGCGACGACAGCTACGTGCCCCGAGCTCTCGCCGCGCTCGGAGCAGAGCTGCAGCGTCCGGCCTCACCGCCGCTGATTTGGATGGGGTTGGCGCCGGCCTCCCATGGCCCACTATTGATGATGGCATCCACCACGGAAGGATGTAGATAGGATTCCCCTTAGTATCGACTTTTGTTTCCTGCAATGAATCATGAATTACCCCATGGGGGCATGTAAGGGTCCGTAATGTCCTTTGTGCTTATCTTCCCTATTATGAGAATTTGGTGAACGCATGTCCCGTTAAGGCTCGGTCCCCCCTTTCTTTCCTCGCGATAGCTTGTTGATCTACACTGACAGGTCCCGGTCCCCAGGCAGGCTACAGCCATCGCTGGTATGCCAGGTTGCGTGCGTGGTCAAGGCGAGGAGGTGTGCGGCCCGAGGTCCAATAAGAGCCCCTGAGTCGCAATGCTCAGGAGGTCCCCCTTAGCGCTCAAGCAGCCATTGTAAGGCGAGAAAGGGAGTTGACATGGCCGCAACGGGTTTGTGGCAAGGCGTGAGTGACCATTAGGCCCAAACATTGAGCCGATCTGAGCGTGGGACTTATCTTGTTGATCTCGTGGCGACTCCTGACGTTGCGCTAGGGCTGCGCGCCTACTCGTGCGGCATAGTTAGGCCGGCCCATACATGTTTCCCTCCCCTCATGCCCTCCTTAGTGCTCTATGTCCTTAGGTCCCGGCCCTCGAGTGAGCTCAGCCGCCGCTGGTATGCAAGGTCGCGATGTCGTAGTCAAGGCCAGGTGGTGAGGGCTGGAGAGCCAGTAGGAGCTCCTAAGTCGTGATGCTCAGGAGCCCCCCTTTTAACGCACAAGCGAATTGCACCAGGGAAAAGGAGACTCGCGGTGCCACCTGCTATCCTTCCCATGGGGCCCCTGTGAACAAGCACAAGAAGAAACACGGTTCGCCATTACAGCTGTCAGCCTGTTGCTGGTTTCTCTGGATGAGGAGAAGGCACTAAGGGCCTGGTGAGGTGACGTGCGTGGGGCGTGCCGCGAGCCAGAGCTCAACTGCTCAGATTTGTCAGCATGGCACGGACAGACCCATGCACCAGCGCCGTGCCTGTGTGGAGGCCCAGGGGGAGGCGATGATTGAGCAGGCGATAGTAGTTGGCAGGTTAAGCATGGAGAGCAGATCAACATGGATAAATGCGATGCGTGCCACCGGGTACGGCCCGAGCGGCTTGGGGATGATGCAGCCCGAGGGGCGCCCCCAACAAGGTAAGCTGAAGTCATAAGCAAAAGGGATACATGCCGCGGGGACGGACCCATGCGGCCTGGGAATAATGCAGCCCGAGGGGTGCTCCCAGCTAAACGAGCTTGGAAGATGTCACCTGGTTCTGCAGACGAAGTAGAGTTGGTGCAGCTGAAGGCGTGCGTTGGAGAAATGACTCCTTATGAGCTGCCATGACCCTGAGCCTCGGGAGGCTCTGGGGGCTCGGGAGGTTCCCTGAAGACCGTCTCCATCTCCTCCAGAACGGCGCGGTACCTGGCTTCCTGAGCCGCCAGGATACGTCGCATGTTGCGCTGATAGGCTGACGCCACGCTCGGCAAGCCAAAGTGCATACGAATGTAGCTGTGCGGCGGGCCCTCGCAGCGGCCCACACACGAAGGCCAGAAACGGTCCTGAGATGCGGCCATGTTGAGCCCTGGGACGTTGATGCAGACACACTGCCCAGCATCCTTGCCAGGATGCGGAGCTGCGCCTTGTGGGCGGCCGTCGCCGCGCATAGCTCTTGCTTCTTGTAGTTCCTTGGTGGTCTTGGTGATAAACTCCTAAGTGGTGGGCACTCCTCGCCCTGCGCTCTCCTGAGGGTCACGTGCCATGAATCACGCCTTCAAGTGGTGCCCAAGTGCCTCCCTCGCGAGGTTGTCAAGGTCCGAGGCCCTCCAGAAGAGAGCCCCCAAGCCCTGCCTGAGGAGGGCGCCGGGCGTGCCTTCCTATGCGATAGAGGGAGGCGCCCCTGGAGCGGGCGCTGGTCCTGACGTGGCTTCTGCTGCGACGCCGTCCTCCCGAGGTCCGGCGCGGCGCGGCTTCTTCTTCTTGGGGATGGCCTCCTGAGGGCCTTCATTTCTGATGTCGGGGTCGTCGATTGCAGCGGCTTGAAAGGCACGCTCGAGGGAGCACACCGCATCCATCTCTTCACACGGGACCGTGATGATTCCTCCGCTTCCTGGCATCTTGAGAATGTTGTAGCAGTGATGAGTGACTGCCATGAACTTGGCCAGGGCTGGATACCCGAGGATAGCATTGTATGGCAGGAGGATGTGCGCGACGTCGAAGTCAATGAGCTCGGTGCGGTAGTTCCTGCGCTCCCCGAAGGTGACAGGCAGGCGGACCTGCCCTATCGGTGTGGTGGAGCCGTCGGTCACTCCTGAGAAAGGCTTGGTGGGCTGGAGCTGCTCATATGGCACTTGGAGGTTGTCGAACATGTCGACAGACAGGACGTTGAGCCCTGTGCCGCCGTCGATCAGGGTCTTGGTGACCTGCACATTCCTGGTGACTTGGGAACACAACATAGGTAGGGTGCCAGCGGTGGCTGCGCACTTGAGCTGATCCGCCGAGTTGAAAGTGATGGCGCATTGGGACCACCTCAGCGGGCGCGTGGCCTCGAGTTTGGGGAGCACCGCGTTCAACTCGCGAGCAAACTGTTTGAATATGCGCTGAGAGGCTGGGGCCTGGGCGCCGCCCAAGATGCAGGCGATCACACGCAGCTCCTGGAAGCCCCCAGCCCCCTCGTCCTGGTGGTGGTCGTCGTTCCTTCTTGGTGGCGACAGCAGGGGAAGACCGGTGTTGCCCTGGGGAGATCCTCACGCGGCGGGTCCCTCCAGGCGCCCTCATGAGGTTGGTCCTACCAGCGGTCCTCACGAGGTCGGTCGCGCCACTCCTGGCGCGGCCACGGTCATCCCAGCGTCCGCCTCCACGTCCTCCTCCGCAGCCGTAGCCCCGGTCATTGCGCTCGGGGCGTCGACCGTAGCGTCCTTCTCATATGGCTCTGAGCTCTTGACAGTCGCTGGTGTTGTGGGTGTTCAGGTTGTGGAAGGCACAGAACGGTCGGCCGTTCTTGGATGACTCGGGCTGATCTCTGCCTCACTTGATGTCGGGCTCCGCTGCGAGCACCGCTACCTCCTTGCTCTTCACGTCCTTCGCCTTGGCCTTCTTCTCCTCCGCGCCCATAGCTGGCAGCCTAAGGAGAGAGAGGCGCCCCTCCTCATCTCTTGTGCACTTGGTCGCCAGGTTGAATAGCTCCTGAGATGTGCAGAGCTCCTCGTGGATGGCGAGCTCTTCCTTCATCTTGAAGTCGCGGACGAGATTGCCTCGTCCGTGATCTCGGGAATCTTGAGGCGGGTGTTGTTGAAGCGCTGGATGTACTTCTGGAGGGTCTCTCCTGGTTGCTGCCTGATGCGGCATAGATCACCAGCGGCCGGAGGGCGGCCGCGAGTGCCCTGGAAGTTAGCGACGAAGCAGCCGCGCATCTCATCCGAGGAGGAGATCGAGCCGTGCTGCAGGTTCAGGAGCCGGGAGCGAGCTCAATCCTTGAGAGCCATGGGAAACCATTTCGCCATGACCTTTTCGTCGTCGTTGGCCGCTTCGATGCTCAGCTCGTAGAGCTGCAGGAACTCCGCGGGGTCGGCGGTACTGTCGTAGCGAGGAGGTAGATCCAGCTTGAACTTGCCCGACCAGGAGACACTACGCAGCTTGGGGGTGAAGGCGCGGCAGCCAGCCGTGGTAGTCAGGGCCTGCTTCGGAGGTGGAGCTTGGTCTTGACGAGGTCTGCGCTGCACTACTGCGGGCGGTGCACGGTCTTGACGAGGTGGCGCGAGGAGCGCAAGTGCAGCTTCTCGCGGCCGCAGAATTTCTTGGCAGCTTCTCTCTTCGCGCGCGGGCACCGGGCGTGGCGGATCACGTCGCGGAGCCGCACGCCTTGGTGCCAAGGCGACGTCTTGGGGCTGAGATGGTGGAGGCGCGCCATGAGCCTCGTCGCCCACGGCTGGTTGAGGGGGAGGCAGAGAGTGGGACGGCGCCGGAGAGCCCCCCTCGGCACGAACGAGGTCGGCGACGCGTTCGAGCCACTCCTCGTAGAGGTCATCAATGGGGCAGTAGCGCGGGAGCTCGTTCGCTGTGAGGAGCGTGGTCCGTGCCTCCGTGGGAGTGCGTTGCGCGTGATACGAAGAAGCGGCACGCGTCAGCGATGGAGTGACGGTGCGGCCGTCCTGCCGCACCGAAGGATGCAGCAAGGACGCCTGCTGCTCGTTCCCCGCTGGGCCGGTGGCAGCGTTGGCGGCGGGAGATGGAGAATGGCGATGTGGCCCACGGACAGCAGCCGTCTTAGCGACGCGGGCGGTGAGGGCAGCCCGATGCTCAGCTCGAGCACGGCGTGCGTCCTCCATGGAGACGACGAAGCGGCGGAGCAACGACTAATGGAAGGGAGGCTACGCGCACCTATACCTGGCGCGCCAAATGTCGGATGTGGGGTTCCGGCAAACCATTAAGGTTCGAACATTGGGGTGTGCGCAAAGTCTTTCCCTCCTACCAATCTACGCCCTAACTCACTAAGATCTCGCGGACGAACTCGACGAACTCGCAACACAGAAATACACAATGTTTATACTGGTTCGGGCCACTGTTGTGGTGTACTACCCTACTCCAGTGTGGTGGTGGTGGATTGCCTCTAGGGCTGATGATGAACAGTACAGGGAAGGACAGCCTCCGGAGGTTGAGGTGTTCTTGTGAGTAGGCTCTCGATCGGGTTAGATCGAGCTAAGGCGTGTCTCCCAGATCCGATCCCCTCTACTATGGTGGCTAGCTCTACTTATATAGGCCATGGTCCTCTTCCCAAATATCGAGTGGGAAGGGAGCCAACAATGGCGGGCTAATTTGAAGGGGGACAGCTAGTACAAGCTATCCTGACAAAAGTGGTCTTCGCCTGCCAAAAGCTCTGGTGGTGACGCCGTCTTGGGCTCCATGATGACCTCCATCTTTCCGTCCTCCTGGTCTTGGTCTCGTTGCACCAATATAGCAACCTTTGCCTGATGCCTCGGTACTCTTCGCCTGTGCTGGCCTCCTTGGCACAAAAGAGGAAACAAGGACGCTGCGCGCGCTGGTGCCCGCCTGGCGCCCGCCTGGTATTGTGCGTCATGGCTCACGTCACAAGGGCCTCATGAAGTTTGCCCCGCCTTAATATCTCCGTTCCTCGTGAGCCTGCCCGGCTAGGCCACTCGAGAGGAGGTCTTTCGTCGTCCGCCTCGCGAGGCTTGGACCCTCGTGAGGGTCTTGGATACTTTGTTGGTGAAGATGGGCCGTACAGCCTGCTGGCTCTGCCACGCCGTGGGCCGCAAGAAGGCAAGTCTGGGGACCCCCGTTCCCAGGACGCAGACACACCCATCACTACGTATGTCATGAGAGCACGATTTGTGCTTACCTACTACAACTGCGACCTCTTCAAAAACTCCAACTACTCAAGTAAGTAACCAAGAGCGTTGGAGAGTACTACAAGGAGATGGAGATTGCCATGATACGAGCCAATGTCACGGAAGATGATGAGCAAACTATGGCACGTTTCTTGAATGGACTAAATCACCCTATCAAGAAGATCGCCGACTTTCAACCATACTCGAACCTCATCGAGCTAGTGCATCAAATTACCAAAGCGGAACACCAAGTGCAAGATGATTTCAAGTATGCCAAGTTCTCATCCAAGTCATATGGTTTCTCCAACACCCAAGCTTCAACCACTCCAACACCTTCTACATTAACAAAGCCTTCTGCAAGCAACGTCGACAAGTCGAGTTACAAGAAAGCTTGATGATATGCTTGATGAACTTAGTGGTGCCACTATATTTTCCAAAATTGATCTTAAAAGTGGTTACTATCAAATCCGCATACAAGAGGGTGATGAATAGAAAACCGCTTTCAAAACCAAGTTTGGGTTATATGAGTGGTTAGTAATGCCTATGGATCTATCGGAAGCACCGGGTACTTTTATGCGTCTTATGAATCATGTCTTTCGCCTTTACATTGGTGTGTTTGTTGTGGTCTACTTAGATGATATCCTTGTTTATAGCAAATCTCTTCAAGATCATGTCACCCATGTTCAAACCGTTTTGCAAACTCTTCGAAACAAGCATCTCTTTGCTAACATGGAAAATTGCCTTTTCGGCATTGATAAGCACGTTTTCTTGGGTTTTGTTGTATCTTCTAAGGGTGTTCATGTAGATGAGTCCAAGATCAATGCTATTCAAACATGGCTACAACCAACCAACGTGCAACAAGTGTGTAGCTTTCTTGCCATTGCGGGTTTCTATCGTCGCTTTGTGAAAGATTTTAGCACAATTGCTTCGCCTTTGCATGCTTTGAGCAAGAAAAACGTGCCTTTTGTTTGGGGAGCATCGCAAGATACCGCTTTCAATGAGCTTAAGAATTTTCTTACTCATGCTCCCGTGCTTGCATTACCCAACTTTGACAAGCCCTTTGAGATTCATTGTGATTCTAGTGTTAATGGCATAGGAGGTGTGTTAACGCAAGAGAAGCGCCCCATAGCTTACTTTAGTGAGAAACTTTCCGGAGCACAACTTAATTACCCCATTTATGACAAAGAGCTATATGCTTTAGTGCGCATTTTGCATGAATGGGAACACTATCTTCGCCCTCATGAATTTATCATTCATACCGATCATGAAACGCTCAAGTACCTTAAGGGCCAAACCAAGTTGAACAAGCATCACGCTAAATGGAGTGAATTCATTGAGTCTTTTCCTTATGTCATCAAGTACATCAAAGGTAAGGAAAATGTTGTGGCGGATGCCCTTTCCCGCTTATGCATGCTTGTTACTCAACTTGAATTCGATGATCATGATTTCGGAGCCTCCCTTCTTTGTTTTCTAGCCTAGTTTTGTTGACTTCGTCCTAAATTCAAAAATCCCCACAAAAATAGCCCTCAATTTTTTTGTGATTTGTGAGTTTTGATGATGTTTTTCTGATTTTGATCCATGGATTTGCTTGGTTTTGAGTGGATCTTGCATCTCCCCAAGTTTCCTCACCTTTCATCCACGGAATCTCCTTAATTTTGCCCCGAAAATCATCCATTTTCCATCCAAAAATTCGTCCCCGAGAAGAAATCCCGAGCAGTTTGACCTGCCCAGATCATCCGGAAGTACTCCCGGATCATCTGGATCCACCCGAATCAGCTGGACCATCTCCCGGATGTCCGGGCACCCCAGACGACGGAAATCCGGTTAACGAACCCGGTTCATCCGGACCTACTCCCGGATGTCCGGGTAACCCTGAAACTGACAGGGCTGAATTCTTCTTTCGGCCATAACTAATTTATACTGAGTCCGTTTTTAAAGATCTTTAGCTTGTTTTGAAGCTCTTGACATCCCGCTTCCAACAAAAATACTACCACCAATATTTGACTCCATCAAATTTTTGGAACTTTGGCATCTTTGCCTAGGGCTTTCACCACAACCTCCGCATAACCACCACCGAGTTCCGTAACCTAACCAATTTTGATCCCCATTGCATATGTGGTTGCTTGAGTTGTGATTTGAGTCTCCTAAGGTGTTTAGGCTACTTAGGGATGGTTGCTTCTTCATCAACCACTACCACCACCATAACTTTCGCATAGGCTTGCCCACCATACACTTCCACCACCCCAACTTAACCCAAATTTGTTTGTGTTGTGAGTTGTGTCTCCTAAGGTGTTTCGGCTACTTAGAGACCATGCTTCCAACACCGACACCGTGTATAGTCCACCACCTAACCCTCCATTTCCGGATTGCATACTCCACAACCCATCTTTGCCATTCCGCAATTCCATTGAGCTTCCGCAACACCACCACCACATCCCATTACCCATTTGACATTTGACATTTGATATTTTGATTTTGTGGGTTTTCCGTTTCCTAAGGTGTTTTGGCAATTAGGGACGAGTCTCCATCATCTCGGTATCTCCATCAAGATCACCGCCACTCATGATCGCCAAGGACGGTAACCTCCATATCATCTTGGTATCGTGGTATCCCTCCATTGTATATTCCCTTGCCATTGCATTGATAACTCCTAGCCCGTTTTGTGTCACTTGCCTGTCGAGACTAGCTATTTGAGTACTGTCGGCAACATTACTTGCGCACATTAGTGATCTACACCATCCACTACATACATACCATATCTTATTGGTACCATCATATCATCTTTTGTGCAACAAGTTTGTTCCCGCATTTACATTATTGCTATCTTGGTTTGTGCATTGTGTCCATATCAAAAAAACACAATAAGCTTTTATGCAAAAAGATAGAGAGAGCAAAGAAGCTTGTAAGCAAGTGCCATAGCATCATACCACATTGCATATAATATTGTCATATCTGATCATCTTGCATCATATCACCGGAACATCATACATATATAGCATAATTGGGATAGAAGTTGAAACATTTTGCATATCATAGGTTGTGCACAAGTGTCGTATCCGCCTATTGAACAATCGTGCTAGCGTCTCTCTTGAGTTGCACAACACGAGTGTTTTCCGTGGATTCCACATTTTGTGCTCATTCCTTGGTTCCACGACCCCATTTATCTATCCATGTGTGTGTTTCCGTGTGCCACATATTGCTATTGGTCTACTTGTTTCACTTGCGAATTTGTGAATCTCTTTCAACATTATTGACTCTTGCTAACATTTTGCATCAAATTTTTGTGACACTATGCTCACCGAGCTCCACCATAAGCCTTATTTGTGTAGGTGTGAGAAATCAACGAGAAACGGTACCAATTGTGATATTTCCTTGTTACATCATTGAGTGATCATTAATTTATCTTCAACTTTGGTCAAGGTACATTTGGTATAAGTTCTTCTCTTTCTCCCACTCATATTTGCTCGAGTCTTGTGATGGATAGGCAAGGCATTTCATCTCCGGTCTTCAACAACAACGATGGCGCGAACAACTACATCACCAAAGCGTCCATATTCGATTTACAACGGCAAATGCAAGGCGCACAATCAAGATTGCGAGAGCGCATCGAGAACATATCCATCGACATTCATCACTCCGAAGCAAGGAAAAGGGACTACATCGACAACAAGCTTTCCACGCACAAGGAGGAGCAAGATGCAAGGATGGGGGAGATTCACACCTTGTTGATCAACCATTCTTCCGCTTCATCATCCTCAAGGCAGCGACATTCAAGTCACAAGTCTTTGGAGCGCAAACAAGATGCAAGCGCAAGTCGTCCACGTCCACATCCCCATGGCGACCATCGTCAACATCGTCATGAAGGGCAAGTCACCTCCAAGCAACATGTGCACGATGACGACGAACAACATATACTACGAGCTCAAGGGCGACAATGACACCAACATCATGAAGATGGTCCACAAGCGCAAATGCACAAGTCCCAACAAGCCATACTTCATGCCAAGTCCAAGCTTCATGAGAAAAAGAGAAGACCGCGAGACGAGCACCACCAAGACGGAGCTATGGCTACTACCACCACCAAGACTGAGCTACTGCATCATCACAAAGTGCTATCAAGGCATATTCGCCTTTGTACGTACGACATATTCACCTACTTCCCGTGAGTTCACCTACATCAACATCTTCAACAACAAGGCGACCACCTACGAGCGAGGGCGACACTTCCATCTTCGGAAGGCCCTCAAGCAAGATGGCCAAGCATGGGAATTTCCCTTCGGTCATGGAGACGAGCTACGAGGTGCCACATCATATGGGCCTCCTACAACAAGACGGCGACAAGAAGGTCGAGCAAGGGCCATCCCCTTCGACCACGGCGACGAGCACGAACCTCTTCAACAACATGAAGACATCACCCATATTGGACTCATACTCCAAGTCAAGCTACGAGACCGCACATGAGACCTTCTCTTTGGTCTTAGAGGAGAGTGATGATGTGCTATCTTCGGCGTTCATCCATGGCTACGACTACGACATGATTGAGCATGGAGACATTTGCACCAACATCTCTCCGACACCGACACGTGACGAGATGCCCCAATTGCCATGTGAGAAGAGCCACCACCCCATGAGTGAGATGAGTGACTCCACCATATATGACTGTGAGTGCATTTCCTATGAGAGGATGAGTGTGACCACCACTAGCCCCACACTTGAGAGCATGCCACACATCCTATGTGAGGTTGAGAGCCATTTGACTGACTCCACCAACCATATGAGTGTGAGCATCATATCGGGACTGAGTGAGCCAAAACACATAGTGAGTGAGGTAGTTGACACGGCATGTGAGGCCACTATGATTTCTAACGACTTAACCTCTACTCCGAGTGTGTTTTCTTCTTTGGTGCTAGGTCTCCTACATGACGACATGCCTATCCTCGATGAGTCCATACCTCCAATGGAGATGATGATGGCCATGGTGGACGATGATGCACCCCCACATGGTTCCATCAAGATGAAGATGATCACGACATGTTCGTCGCCACCTCACCTAAAACACATGAGCGATGCTCCAAAGGTAACATAGGTGATGGTGCTTCTCTTGTCCCACTAGCGGACTATCCCACCAATGATTGCTTGCATGATGTTGACACACCTATTCCCATGCTTCATTCTAGTGCGACTTCTTCATGTCATGACTTACCTATTTATGATGAATATGATGATGAGCATGTTGAGTTGCCTAGTTGCGATGCTATGCTCCATAGGGTATCATGTGAAAATTCTATTGGTCACATCATGTTTGACAATCCATTGAACTTGTCATATGCTATGAATGAGATCTCCCATATTGCATCATTTCAATCTCAACATAGTGACTATGCATGCCCCATTAAAATAAATCCCATTGGCACTTATGGCATAGATGACGCGATGATGGTCATTGGCTTTTGTTTTTCATGTGATGATATTTCCATGCTTCCTTTACATGATTTGCGCAATTCATCTACTATGCCATGCAATGATCACATTGTTCCAAATATGCTTTGTTTTGGATGTTGTCAACATTCTCCATGTGATGTTTGTACTAATGATCATGAGGAGACCCCCATAGTTTCCTCATACATATTAGGAGATTTTGATGCATTCCATACTTTGCATGATTCCCATAATTTCTTGCACCATATGCATTCCACCAATAACAATGCTCTACATATTTATCGTGATGCATTACATAATTTGAGTCTCCATTATACTATACATACCAACAAACCTATCATGATGGATGACATATTTCTATATCACGCATCTCATTTATTTGAGCATTGGCTAGTTTGTGCTAACCGACACTTGCACGTGCGCATCATGATAGATGACGTGTACATATACCACGCACACACAATTTTTCCTTTGTCTTTGTCTTGTGTAGGTACTCATGTATACTCATCAACCTATCAATCCCAAGAGTTGACGAAACAAGCTCTTGAGAGCAACGACGATTTGGGATCCCGTGGACTTTACGACCATTCTCTTCGCGCAACGACTACATGCATCTCTCTCACTTGGCTCTCACACAGCTATGGGCTATTTACCATTTGTCACATTATGCCCATTATATCGTGTTCACTTTGCATGTTATGCCTCTTTACATGATTTTGCCATGCAATTGTGACCCTTGCTTGCACTTACATATGATTCACCATTATGCTACTTCTATGTGTATTTGCATGCTTGGTAGAGATCCTTGTAGCTATTGCCATTATTTCTTTGCGCCTCATGCTATTGATGCTTGTTGTGTTGGGAGAGTCATGATGCCCTATTGCTATTTACATATGGCCTCTTGCTAATACATTGATGATACTTTGCTCATATCTTTCCTTCATGCTTGTGATATGTCTTGTGCATTATTCATGACCACAATTTGCACACATGACATGCTTGACATGATTCCTTCTAGTATGTTGCATCTTCGCACTACTAGCTTGCTTGACTTGATCACTATGATTGCTTGCTTTGTCGCATCACCCATGTTCCATTCTTACTCGCTTTCTTGGGTTGATGACATATATGTCCATGCCTCTCACATGATTTATCTTGATCATTGTCTCTTGTCTCCATTAGTGGCATCCCTCATATCCATTGAGTGCCAACTCGCTATGCTTATTGATCATGGAGACTTGGACATATTACTTAGGATGCATGCTTATTTGATTGAGCCTATTGTATTTGGTTGTTCTCGCATCATATGCCACCATACTATGAAATGCTCCCTTGTCCTTTCTTATGATGAGCATGATGCATACACTTGTTGGGTATCTTACCACACGAATGAATGGTCTTGCATTTCTGCTAACCTCATTTGTTTTTCCAAGTGTTTGTCATGTTCTTTCATTTTGAAGGATTCACAAGGTGGTACCATCACGAGACAACTTGGTCATGTGAAGGCATACACGATGCACGACACCAACATTTTTGACATTCTCATAAAGGTGAACTCCTTCCCTTTGAGCCATCCTCACATACGCATATTGGATGGGTCACTCTTTCATTGTTGTTTCCTTCTTGTTGTCTACATGATACATCTCGTGAACGGAGGAGCGACATTGACGATTGGCTCTATGGACATTCACATTGAGGAGCGCTCGGACTTATTGGATGCACTTTCGACCCTCAAATATTGTGCTCACACATGTCATGCTCGATGGACATATCATAAACATGACAAATTTGCATCTTATGCATGGATTGACTCACATTATGATTGTCTTCTGGCATCTTTTATTCCCATGTCATCCCTGATATATGAGCTTGTGCACTTTCTTAGCAAATTTGTTGTTATCTTTCTTGATGGCATATTCATACATCATGATCATATTGTCTACCATGAATTGCATGATAACTTATTCATATTAAGCATCCATTGCCATATTCATGCTACTGATAAGCCGTCTCACTATAACATCATTTTGCACCGTGGTTGCATTGATCATATTCACAACACATTTGTGTGCACAATGAATGCTTTTGCTCCCATGAATTCTTTGCATATAATTCCATATCATATTGATAAGCTTCATGCGCTTTGTCACGAGCAATCTTGCCAGACGGACTCATTCTTCTATGATGGATACTTTGTGTGCGCTAACCATTGTATTTCCAAGTGTAGTTTGTGTTTTCTCATTTTGCCTGTACCACATACCGGAGACACCTTGGAGTACTTGGATTGTGCCATGCCTTCAACTCCGTCCAACTACAAGTCCGTCCACGACAACCATTTCCATGGTGATGAGGATCACGATCCGAGGTCGGATCTTTCCCAAGGGGGGGGGAGATGATGCGGAGCATCCCACGTTCATCCCGATGTACACTCCGACTACCCTCCAAGCCCCAAGAGGACATACGATGAGACCTGAACCATACACCATTGGACACAAGGTGAACTCACTCCTCTTCGAACCGTCACTTTCCACATTTGAGGCATGGCTACTACCTCATACATGGACCTTGCATATACCTAGGTACATCCGCGTTGACCATGGAGAACCAAAGGACCAAGGCCAAGAATGGAAGAGGAGAAGGAAGAAGAAGAACGGGCAAGACAGAGCTTGCCCAGATGATCCGGACCCCCAGTCGGACGATTCAGACCAAGCCCGGATGTTCCGGACCCCCATCCGGACGATCCAGGCAATCTCGCAGCGACGGCGCCTGAAGCGTGCAAAATCCCCTCGATGGAGCCAGATCATCCGGATGAGGACCCGGAACATCCGGATGACGCCCGGATCATCCGGACCACCATCCGGATCATCTGGACCATGCCTGTGCGCGTGACTTGGGCCGAGGCATGTGTACCCCTTTGCCCCTCACTTACCCCTTCGTGGCTTAGACTATATATACTCCTCCCCCTCCTCCATTTGAGGGTTAGCGTTGTGATAGCTCATTTGTGAGATAGAGCCTCGCTCATCCATACGGATCTACTCCACGAGAGAGACCATGGCCTCTACGGAGAAGATCCACCTTGGATTCAAGACCCCTCACGGGAAGATCCCCTCGTGGATTCAAGACCTCCTCGTGGAGAAGAACCGGTTACCTCTTGTATCGTCCTTTGTTGACTTTGGATCATGTGTCTCTCTTTGTGTTTCGAGGATCTAGCACATGTGTGATTGTTCTTGTTGGTTTGAGTGATTCTCTCATGTTTTCCCTCGTGTTCTTCGTGTTCTTTGCGGGAACTGCTCCTTTCGTGAAAGATCGGCCACATAGGGTTCCACCCTACATCAGAATGCAATGGCAAGGAGAATATACAATGGAGGGATACCACGATACCAAGATGATATGGAGGTTACCGTCCATGGTGATGATGAGTGGTGGAGATCTTGATGGAGATACCAAGATGATGGAGACTCGTCCCTAAGTAGCCGAAACACCTTAGGAAACGAAAAAACCGCGAACTCAAAATCTCAAACGTCAAATGTCAAATGGTGGTAGCGGTAATGTAGTGGTGGTTGCGGAAGTGCAATGAGATTGCTGAAATGCAATAATGGGTTTTGAGACGCAATGCAGAAGTGGAGGGTAAGGTGGTGGACTATACATGGTGTCGGAGTTGGAAGCAGGGTCCCTAAGTAGCGGAAACACCTTAGGAGACACAACTCTCAACAAAAACAAAATTAGGTTAAATTCGGTTGGCAGAAGTGTATGGGGGGCAATGCTATGCGGGAGTTATGGTGGTGGTTGATGAAGAAGAAATCGTCCCTAAGTAGCCATAACACCTTAGGAGACTCGAATCACTACTCAAGCAACCACAAATGCTATAAGGAACAAAATGGGTTAGGTTGCGGAAGGCTATGGTGGTTTTGTGGAAGTTATGGTGGAAGCCCTAGGAAAAGATGCCAAAATTCCATACATTTGGTGGAGTCAAATGGTGATGGCAGTATTTTTGTGGGAAGTGGGCTGTCAGGAGCTTCAAAACGAGCTAAAGAACATCAAAAACGGACTCCGGATGAATTAGTTATGGTTAAAACGGTGAAACACGGAAGGCTGAAATGCCAGGGGCCGGACATCCGGGATTGGGGGCTGGATATCCAGGGGTTGATGTCCAGAACCATGCGGATTTTGTGCTTCAGGAGCCGGATGTCCGGCCCGACTATTCGATATCTCGTTTGGGGCGGAAATTTTTGAATTGGGGGCGTAAATTGATGATTTCAAGGGCAAAATTGGTGAGATTTCGTGGATGGAAGGTGGGGAAACTTGGGGATATGCTAGATTCAATCGAAACCAAGCAAATCCATGGATCAAATCCAACAAAACCTCATCAAACCAACAAATCACAAAAAAGAATTTGGGGCTATTTTGGTGAGGATTTTCGAATATAGAACGAAATCAACAAAATAAGGCTAGAAAACAAGGGGGGTAGTGGCTCCAAATTCGTGATCAACCTTGCTCTGATCCAAGATGATGTAGGATGTAACCCTAGATGGCCGATCTTTCACACAAGGAGCGGATCCCAATGAATAACACGAAGAACACGAGGGGAAACACGAGGGAAAACACGAGAGAATCACTCAAACCAATGACATTAGGTCACACATATGCTAGATCCTCAAAACACAAAGAGATACATGATCCGAATCCAACAAAGGATGATACAAATGGTAACCGGTCTTCTTCGTGAGGAGGCCTTGATGGGGCCACCCAAGAGGGGGTCTTGAATCCAAGGGGATCTTCTCCGTAGAGGGGCCGCGGTCTCTCTCGTGGAGTAGATCCGTAATGGATGAGCAAAGCTCTATCTCACATATGAGCTAAACCAATGCTAACCCTAACTAGGAGGAGGAGGGTGTCTATATATAGTGTTAGCCCACGAAGGGGTAAGTGAGGAGGGTGTCTATATATGCGCAGATAGGCGCCGGATGTCCGGGGCTTCGCGACGGGCCGGATGTCCGGGCTGGGAGGCCAGATATCCAGGATGGGAGGTCGGATGTCCGTGCTGGCCTGAGTCTTCCAGTTGCATTCGGTGATGGAGGGGCCGGATTTCCGGGGCAGGTGCTGGATGTCCGGGACTTCGGGAGGAGCCGGATGTCCGGGGTGGTGTCCGGATGTGCGGGTTGCGCTGGTCCTTTCTGGTGTTCTGTGGATAGCCGATGCCGGATTCATGGGGCAAGGGCCGGATGTCCGGGCTGGACCGGACGTCCGGGCTGGGGCCGGATGTCCGGCCGCTGTAGCAGCTGGCTCTTCTTCCTTCTGCTTCCTTTGCTTCCGCACACGCTTAGCCTTTGATGAGGACATCAATACCATTGTTACACCCACAACCCTTGCTGCTATACATACTGGACCAATTACTAGAGCTCGCGCACGCCAATTGAATAATCAGGTACTTTCGTTTCTTGGTAACGGTTCTAATGTTCATGAGAATATGATGTTGCCTAAATTTGATACATTTGTTTTGCTTACAAATGAAGGGCCTTGCTTCGATAAGAAAGATGAACCTTGGAGAAAGTTCAAGCATGGAGATGATGACATGCGCAAGGGTAAAAAGAACGGAGTTACAAGTGATGATTCCAGGACTTTGAAGCCACCATAATGAGTGCATGAAGCCTTGGATGAAATATACAAGATGCCACTTCATAAATTTCGTCCAGAGGTTATTCTAGGTGTTGCGTCACCTTATTATTGGGCTAGGCCCATGTATTTTTGAAATACTTAAGTATAGGCTATCTTTAGAGTCTGTATGTGTGGGGACACAAGAGTTAGGGTTGGTTTCGGACCCCTCCTCCAAGGCTATGAAATTCCCCCTCTCTCCTTATATACATCCCTTAGGGCATCGTTTAGACTTTGGGTTTTGTTTAGATTAAAAGTTCGCCATAGCTACAACTTCGCGTACTTCGTTTGTGTTCAACGACCAGACCAAGACGTCACAGATCCCCACCTTGATCAATAAAGCTTTCATCTTATATTCGCAATATCCATATTGCAATCTCAGTTTCTTGCTTGTTCTTCATTTGCTCATAGGAAACAGACCCTCGTGGTTAGGTTGATCGTGCCCCGACATGGTCAATAACCCTTCGGAAGTTGGTTTAGTGATTGCTAAGGCGCGACGTCTCACACGTTCGTAGTCGGATCGTCAAGGTTGACTCCCACAGAAAACGGTCCACCATCTCATCGAAACATCGGGACACCCTCGCCTCTACCAAGTGGTATCAGATTTCCAGGTTGCTCGGTGAGATTTTATAGTTTTTCGTTGTTTAGGTCAAGCCTGTTCTTCATACCTATAGTCCATGAAAAAGCCAAAAAATTAGGGTTAGGTCATCATATTTGAACCAATCTGAGCCTTTGCATAATATTTTTAGAGTTTTGCTTTGTTGAATTTGCGGTTGCATCGTCGTGTCTAGTTGCTGGTCTTAGTGTCTAGTCGTTTAGAGTTTCGAGTTCTGTTCACAAGTTGTCACGCCGCCACTTCATCATCATCGTCACCGCTGCCATATACTACCATCATTGTCACCGCTGCCATATACCACCATCGTCATCACCGCTGCCATATATCACAATCGTCATCACCGCTGTCATATACCACATATTCACCGTCATCACGATAAACCGAGTCCACCTCCATCACAGATTCGCCACCAGTCCTTGTTCCACCGCCCTACATATATCCGCCACTAGTCCGAGTTTCCACCAGATTCATCTCCGCCACCAGTCCTAGTCCGAATCCAGTATTTGTTGCTTTGTTTTCGGTTTCGAGATCACGTCATACTTCGAGTCGTGACCAAGTCGGACTCCCCAACTTCCGTGCTACCCGCAGTAGAAAAATAGTTCCAAACTAAAAAATTTAGACCATTTTTAGTCCATTTTGAGTCGTGACCAAGTCTGGAAAATTCTGGCTAGACAGTTTTTAGACCATTTTTAGACTTTTTCGAAAAAAAATTGTTGCCGAGCCAAAAAAAAATAAAAAAGACGAAAAAAGTGCAAATAAAGAAAAACAATTCAGAGCATGCTCCACCCTTGTTTACGTGCAGCGTCGTGATTTTGTTAGTGTTCTAGGCTCGCGTCTCTAACACGGTCTAGCCTAGGACCAGCAGAGTACCGTCCTTGAGCATTTATTTAACTTTGCATCTCTGAATTGATTATTGCTGACCCTTTTTGCTACCATATTATAAGCCTTCCCAGCTCGACATACATCTACGTCGTGCGTTTGACTCTCCCTGGTAATCGCTCTATCCAAGCTTTGAGAGTTTTGACTACAACGGTTGTCGATCACCGCCTGCTGTTGGGTAAAAACTGGTAAGAATTTGAGATTTTCTTGACGGATTTGTGACACCCACCACACCTCTTGTTAGTAGTCTATAGGATCATATTCTTGTGTGTTTCTATTGCTGCTAAGCATGGCAGGATCACAAGCCGACGAGACTGACTGGGAGAACATGATGAATAAGGAGTTGCATGATAAATTTCACCAAATGATGAGTGGATGGGTGCAAGTTGTGCTAAACAGATTTGAAGAGGCCATGGAGAAGATATATGGCATTGATAAGACGTTCAAAACAAAGCTCGATAACAAGTTTAATGAATTGCTAGCGCATCTTCCACCACCGCCACCGGTTGCACCTATCGCACCTCTATAACAACCACAACAACAACAACAACAACAACAACAACAACAACAACAACAACAACAACAACAACAACAACAACAACAACAACGTCGCCTTCCAAATCATGTGGGACGAGCACAGCGTGTTCCCATTGACCCTGGGCAAAATTCTGGTGCCACTGTTGATGCTTCTGTAGCTCCTGCTGCTACTATAGAGGTAGAGGACCATTACGAGGAGGAGGTTGATCAAAATCAGAACTACGTGCAACCACCAGCACCAGCACCACCAGGTCGTCCTCGGGTATATCATCGCAACGGTAGGGCTGCACTAGCACCTGAGGTACGAGATCATGACCTTTTTCCTAAACTGAAGTTGAATATTCTACCATTTGAGGGTAGATATGTTCCTGATATATATCTTACTTGGGAGTTAGAAACTAAACAACGATTTACATGTTTACAATATCCTGAGGAGAGACGTGTTCCTGCTCCTGTTTGTGCTTTCACTAGCTTTGCATGTGTTTGGTGGTCTGAACATTGTAGATTATATCCTATTCCAACTACTTGGGCTGCTTTGAAAACTGCTATGCGTACTCGTTGGGTTCCACCATATTATCAACGTGAATTAATTCAAAAATTGCAGCGTTTAAGACAAGGAAAAAAATTATGTAGAAGAATATTATCAAAAATTACAAATTGGCATGATTAGATGTGGTATTGTTGATGAGAATGAAGCTATGCTTGCACGTTCTATGGGTGGATTAAATAGAGTAATTCAAACCATTCTAGAGTATAAGGAGTATAATAATATCACTTGTTTATTCCATCTTGCTTGTAAAGCTGAACTGGAAGTCCAGGATCGACAGGCATTGACACGAACTAACTTTTTCGCAGGTCGATCTTCATCATGGACACCACATGCATCCTCTACTTCCACTACACCAGCACCTCCATCAGGTGCCACCTCCAGCCGTGATACAAGAAAGCAGGCACAACCACCACTATCTACCAAGAGCACACCTGTCGGGCCTGCGCAGAGCTCTTCTTCTTCCATGGCATCAATAGGGCACACAAGTGATATTATTTGTCATCATTGTAAGGGAAGATGACATTTGGCGAGAGAATGCAAATCTCAGCGTGTGATGATTTCTACTGAGGATGGTGGGTATGAGTCCGCTAGTGACTATGATGAGGAATGAGTCCGCTAGTGACTATGATGAGGAGACTTTGGTTCTTATTACACATGAATAACACGGTGGAGATGATTCTGATCATGGACGCAATACATGGCTACTGAAGATGCTGACATGTATGAATGTTTAGTTGCTCAACGTGTTTTGAGTGTGCAGGTTACACAAGCTGAGAAAAATCAGAGGAATAATTTGTTCCATACAAAGGGAGTTGTGAAGGAACGTTATGTTCGCGTCATCATAGATGGAGGGAGCTACAACAACTTGGCTAGCATGGAGATGATGGAGAAACTATCGCTCACCACAAGACCACATCCACATCCTTACTACATACAATGGTTCAACAACAGCGGCAATGTTAAGGTAACACATACTGTTCGTGTGCATTTTAGTATCTCTACATATGATGATTATGTTGACTGTGATGTTGTATGTATGCAAGCATGTTCCTTATTACTTGGTAGACCATGGCAATTTGACAAAAAATATGTACACCATGGTAGAAACAATCAGTATACTCTTGTTCATAAGGACAAAAATATTACTTTGCTTCCTATGTGATGCGGAGCATCCCAAGGTCATCCCCATGGACCTACCATCGTCTCACCAAGTTACTAGCGGACCCATAACACGAGCATGTGCAAGAGCTCTCAAAACCGAGGTGACATCTTTCCTCTCACATTTCCACTTCGATGCACATGAAACATGGCTACTACCTCAAACAGAGACAGTGCATACTCAGGTATCAAGGAGTTGGCCATGAAGAAGCTAAGGAGCGAGGAGGATCAGAAGAGGAAGACGGACATGAAGACGGGGAAGAAGAGGAGGTACAAAAGAAGCCCTAGCCACCGGACGACCGGTCAGAACCGGACGTCCGGAGCCTGAAGTCCCAGCCACCGGACGACCGGTCGGGACCAGACGTCCGGCACCTGACGCCCCAGCCGAGCTACAGCGAGCGGACGTCCGGCCCGGACCGGACGACCGGCGCCACTGCACCCGAGCTAATATCAGCGGAAGTCTGAAGTGACCGGACGTCCGCCAACCCCATCATAGATCAGATCCAGCGGATGTCCGGAAGCCACCGGACGTCCGGACGCCATTGAGCCACCAGACGTCCGGTCCCCAGCGGACGTCCGGTACCTGGCTGTGTCCAGTTTCGGGCCCGAGGCCAATGTGCCCCCTCCTTTCTCCCCCCATTTGCACTAAGACTATAAATAGACCTCCTATTCATCCTAGCTAGGGTTACCATTGGTTTAGCTCATATTTAGAGATAGAGCATTGCTCATCCACATCGGCTCTACTCCACGAGAGAGACCGTGGCCCCACTTCGGAGAAGATCCCTTTGGATTCAAGACCCCTCTAAGGGAAGATCCCCTTGTGGATTCAAGATGTCCTCACGGTGAAGACCGGCTACCTTTGTATCGTCCTTAGTTTTCCGTGGATCGTGTGATCTCTTACGTACTCAAGGATATAGCATATGTGTGACTATTTCTTGTTGGTTTAGTGATTTCTTCGTGTTTCCTCTCGTGTTTCCCCTTGTGTTTTCCCTCGTGTTCTTTGCGAGATTCGCTCCTTTCGTGAAAGATCGGGAGATTAGGGTTCTACCCTACATCATCTTGGTATCTAGAGTTTCGTTGATCACGATTTCGGAGCCTCCCCGTTGTGTTTCTAGCCTAGTTTTTGTTGATTTCGTCCCTAGTTCGAAAATTCCCCACAAAAATAGCCCCATTTTTTATGATTTGTTGGTGTGTTGAAATTTTGTTGGATTTGATCCGTGGGTTTTCTTTGCCTTGAGTGGATCTATGTTTTCCCCCTTTCCCCACCCTTTCTATCCACAAAATTGCCCGGATTCGATGAATTTCACCTCATCCACCCCGCCCACGTGCAGTTCATCCTGTGCCCAAACAGTGCCCAGGCACCGGACGTCCGCTCGCCACCGGACGTCTGGAGTACCCCGACGAAACTGAATTTTTTTCAGTTGTCATCACCACCACCGACCCACTTCCGCATACGCACTACCACCTCCTATATAGCATCACCACTTCAGCATACCACCACCATTGCTTACCCTTTTCGCACTCCAACATGTGTTGCCACTTCGAGCTTTGAGAATTTGAGTTGTGGTTTCGTGTCCTTTTGTGTTTTGGCTATCTAGGAACGGTTCGACATCAACATCACCGCCGCTCATCTTCGCCACGGTCGCATCATCAACAACGACCACATCGGCTACATCTTGGTATTCGTGCGACCATTTTGACACCATACCGTAAGCGAGAACGGTAACCTCATCTTGGTATCGTGAGACATCATTCTTCCCATTACATTGATAGACATCATAGCCTTACTCCTTTGCGTCGCTTACCCATCGAGACTAGCTTTTGAGTATTGCCGGCAACGTGACTTGTCCACATTACTGATCATACTTCCCATAAAATACATACATCATTGTTGCATATCTTGGTATCATCTCTTGTGTCACAAGGTTTTCATCGCATACACAATTGCTATCTTGGTTCGTAAAGCATTGCATGAGAAAAGAGCTCAAACAACAAAGAGGCAAACAAGCTTTTAAGCAAAAGAGAAAGATAAGCAAAGAGCTTTTAAGCAAGAACCATAGCATCATACAACATTAAGATTGTCATACTAGATCATATTGGATCATATCATAGAAACACCTTGCATAGAGCATACATGGGATAGAAGTCGCTGCATTTTTGCTAAGTAGGTTGTGGACACGTCTTTGTATCCGCCTATTGTACAATCGTGCTAGCGTCTCTCTAGTGTTGTGCAACAAGAGCATTTTTGTGGATTCCACATTTTGGCTCATCCTTGGTTGCACGACCCCACTCATCTTTTTGCATGTGTGTTTTCGTGTACCTTACATGATGAGGACATGACTACCTTAGATACGACCAAAAATATTGCATACATGTATTTTGTGAGGTGATTTCTAATTCAAAGTATGCAATAATTTATTTATATCATTCAGGACAAAAATACTTCACAAACTTTTGCGCCATATCTAATTGCAGGTGTATGGGACATTTTTACAATCCACATATGAAGATAAGGGAAAAAGAGAAGTTTAGGTGCTGTTCAAAAGTCCTCTCACGTCACTTTTGGGCCAAGAGAAGATAGAGTCCAAGTCTCTCACGTTCTGGATTCAGATTCGGACTTCATAGACATACCTGACTCAAAACGCCAACAACATTTTCATACGGACTTCGAATTGGGTGATTCTTTTTTTGTTTGAAAGTAGATTTCGTGCTCTTTCCAACACAATTGGATTCACCTTCAAATTCGTCTGGAGCGTTGAGTTATGGACGACACAATCTGACGTTGCAGTAGAATCCTAGTCAAACTACAAGCCCAAAGGTGTTGCATCACCTTCACTTGGGCCCATGAGCCTTGTACGACATAGGGTTAGTTTTAGGATGCCTTGGGACGTCCTCCCACCTACTTGGCCACCACCCCTTGCTCCTATATAAGTAGATCCATCTAGTAGCTTTTTCCTGGGGATTTGTTTAGTTAAACGTTAGCCATTGCAACTTCGTGTACTTCGTTTGTGTCCAACGACCAGATCAAGACCCCTTTCGAATCCCCACCTTTATCAATACTTCATCTATATTCGCAATATTCAGATTGCATTATCATATTCTTGTTTATTTTTCGATTGCGTGCAGGAATAGACCTTCGTGGTCAGGCTGACTGTGCTTCCGGCATCGTCAGTAACCTCAGGAGATTGGTTTAGCGATTGCTAAGGCGCAACGTCGTGCACGTTTGTAGTCGGATCGTCAAAGTCGACTCCACCAAATTGACAGTTATCATCTCATCGAAAGATCGGGACACCCCGTCTCTATCAAGTTGTATCAGTTTTCAGGTTGCTCGGAGAGAATTTCCAGTTTTTCCTAGATTAGATTTATTTTCTTATCTATTGTCCAAGAAAAAGTCAGAAAAAAAGTTAGATCTATTCATCCTTTGTCCAAGCCAGTCTGAGCCTTTGCAATTTACTTTTCATTGCTTGCATAATTGAATTATCGGTTCCATCGTCGTGTCGAGTTGCTGGTCTTAGTGTCTAGTTCGTTCAGAGTTTCGAGTTCTGTTCACATTAGTCACGCCGCCGTTGCATCATTATCCCTTCCGTTGTCCACCACTCATTCATCAATTTCCACCATGTTCTACCGACCAATCATTGTCATAATCATAGTTTAGATCATTCAAATCTTCGCTTGATCCAATCTGCATCTTATCTAGTTTGTTTTGGAAAGAGGGAGAGAGAAAAAAGAGACAGAGAAAAAAAACGAGAGAAAAAAAGTAAAAAAAATTCTGAGAAAAAAGAGAAAGAAAAATAAAAAAGTGTGAGGAAAAAAATAGAGAAGAAAAAAAACAAAATTCGGATCTATCTTGACTTAATCTTGTAGTTGAATTCAGATTGAAATCTGTTTTGTGCACTGTTCAGTAAAACAAACATAACTTCCTCATACGAAGTCCGTTTTGGCTCTGCTAGTACTCATATGAAAACTAGCGACGAGCCGCATTTAAATAGTTGCAGAAGCTAGTTCAATATTTGGCACCTCAAAATCAGCTTCCAAATAGGTCTTTTTGTCCTCCGAAGTTCACGAACACAACTTATTCCAGTTTTTCACGTCAGTTTTAGATTTTTTGACTCCTCATATCAACTCGGAATTGAGTGATTCCTTTTGTGTTTGAAAGCTTGAGTCACTACCATTCTTGAAAAAATTATAAAAAAATTGGCACATTTTTTTCCAAAGGAAAGTTGGAGAGAAAGTTGTTGATATATCATGCTTCGCTGTTGTTTCACATCATTATTTTTACGGCTATTGTGATCTTCACTTATATTTTGCTGTCCAGAGCTACTTCATATCCTTTATTGATGCTTGTTGTGCTACGACGTGACCTCATTAGTGTTCTAAACTCGTGTCTCTAGTCCGGTCTAGCCTAGGACCAGCACAGTACCGTTGTTGAGCGTTTATTCAACATTGCATCTCTGGATAGATTATTGCTAATCTTTTGCTACCATATATTGCCAACCCAGCTCCACATATTTCTACACCATGTATACGTACGTTCCCCTGGCAATCGCTTTAAAGAATCTTCAGAGTTATTTGACACCGCCGGTTGCCTGTCACCACCTGCCGCATGGTAAGAACTTGTAAGATATTGATATTTGCTTTACTGTGAGCACTTTACAAGCACATCCTAGTAGTTCAAAGGAACATTATTCTCGAATTTCGTTTCTTATTTCTACTAATCATGACAGGTTCCGGAGATAGAAATTCTTGGACGACGGACACATCTTCACCATCACGAGAGTTAGGACAACACACACAAGCACATGGTCAGGTTATCTTTTTACTGTCATTTTAGGGTAGATTTAATCCTGCTATTTTTCTAGCTTGGGAGCTTGAAGTAGAACAAGTTTTTAGTCACCATGACTTTTCGAAACTTGAGCGAGTGCGAGCTGTAACTAGAGCATTTACTGGTTTTGCTTCTGTTTGATGGAGTGTGCATTGTAAGAAAAACATTGATAACCAACCCACAACTTGGAAAGATTTGAAATATGTAATGAGCTAACAATTTTTCCTTCCTTACTATCGTCGTGAATTGCTTCGCAAATTTGAACAATTTAAACAAGGCAACAACACTGTTCATGCTTACTACCAAGAGTTCAAATCTTATATGCATCATTGTGACATAAAATAATCTGAGGATGATACAATGAATAGATTTTTTGGTCGTTTGAACCATGATATTCAGGCAAGATTTCAGTATATTCCTCATTGCATTACTGGTATGTATGTTCGTGCTTGTACCTTTGAGAGACGGATACACGAGGATGCATTGGGTGACTACAACTACTACTATTCCTGTTCATGCTCACCACCACCGGTTAGTTCCTCCACCGTTGCACCTACTAGAGCAGCCCCACCTCCGATTATGAGCGCGACATCATCTCAAGAGTATGGTACATTGTCAACGTCCGTACCTACATCAGCTACGTCTTTGCAACAAGGTAACAATAAAGCTATTGATGAATAACTTCACATGAGAATGATGCATGCCTAGTTAACTTGAATGCATCATGTGTTGAGTTACCTCTTGATTTGAGAACACCACCTATTTTAGAGAATCCAGTTACTGTCATGAATGCGTCGTGTGATCAAACAACTGAAATACCAACAATTTTGAGTGCACCCATTGAATTAACTATTGATGCAAAAGAACCAATGTTTAATCATTTTGATATGACCTCTAATCTTGGTAATGATTCTGTGTCAAATGACTTATTGCATGTTTGCTTATTTAAGCATGTTGTAGCATGTAAATTTGATGCAGTTAAGGTTTATTCACCAATGTGGGGATGGTTTAATGATGAACATTGTCAATCCTTTGATATGCATAAGAGCTTCACTTATATGTGCAAACCGAGTTGCAATATTTTCATGCCTTCTACTTCTTATGATAATATTTCGGCTTCAGATTTTATGAACTATGAAAATGACTCATGTATACATGTGTCATTTGTGCAAAAACCAAGGGAAGTAAAAATAAATGACATATACAACATGTACACCTTGTCTCTTTTGTTAGCCACATTTTAGATTAAGCAACGCCGAGTACGGCTTTGTTTTCAAGAGGGGGAGGATGATGAGGACCTGACTACCTTGGATACGACCAAAAATATTGCATACATGTATATTTGTGAGGTGATTTCTAATGCAAACTATGCAATAATTTATTTATATCATTCAGGACAAAAATACTTCACAAACTTTTGTGCCATGTCTAATTGCAGGTGTATGGGACATTTGTACAATCCACATATGAAGATAAGGGAAAAATAGAAGTTTAGGTGCTGTTCAAAAAGTCCTCTCATGTCACTTTTGAGCCAAGAGAAAATAGAGTCCAAGTCTCTCACATTTTAGATTCAGATTCGGACTGCACAGACATACCTGACTCAAAACGCCAACAACTTGTTCATACGGAGTCCGAATTGGGTGATTCTTTTTTTGTTGGAAGTAGATTTCGTGATCTTTCCAAGACAATTGCATTCACCTTCAAATTTGTCCGGAGCGTTGAGTTATGGACGAAAAATCTGACGTTGCAGCAGAATCCGAGTCAAACTACAAGCCCAAAGGTATTGCATCACCTCCACTTGGGCCCGTGAGCCTTGTACAACCTAGGATTAGTTCTAGGCTGCCTTGGGATGTCCTCCCACCTCCTTGGCCGCCACCCCTTGCTCTTATATAAGTAGATCCATCTAGTAGATTTTTCCTGGGATTTGTTTAGTTAAAAGTTAGCCATTGCAACTTCGTGTACTTCATTTGTGTCCAACGACCAGACCAAGACCGCTTTCGGATCTCCACCTTTATCAATACTTCATCTACATTCGCAATATTCAGATTGCATTATCATATTCTTGCTTATTCTATGATTGCGTGCAGGAATAGACCTTCATGGTCAGGCTGACCGTGCTTCCCGCATCGTTAGTAACCTTAGGGGATTGGTTTAGCGATTGCTAAGGCGCAACGTCGTGCACATTTGTAGTCGGATCGTCAAAGTCGACTCCACCAAATCTATAGTTATCATCTCATCGAAAGATCGGGACACCCCGCCTCTATCATTATATTGCTTGGTCTACTTGTTGCATTGCAATCTTGCGCATCTTTACCAACATTATTGAAGCTCCCTTACAATTGCATCAAATTTTGTGCCACCATCCTAACCAAGCTCCACCATAAGCTTTTACTTGTGTAGGCATGAGAAACCGACAAGAATTGGTACCAATTGTGCTATTTCCTTGTCCACATTGGAGTGATCATTGATCCACCTTCAACTTTGGTCAAGGTACATTTGGTATACGTTCTTGTCTTTCTACCACTCAAATTTTTCTCTTGCAATGATGGATAGGCCAAGTACTTCGACCAACCCACTCCTCATTGAGCACGATGACGACATGAACTCCTACGTCACCAAGGGCCACCTTTTTGGTGCACAATGTGCTTTGCATCAAGAGCAACAAGCAATGAGTGAACGCATCGACAACCTCGCCGCCGACTTGCGACTCTCCGAGCAATATAGAAGGGACTACTTCGACCATAAGCTCAACGATCACAAGCAAGAGAACGATGCAAGAATGGACGAGATTCGCGCTTTGTTGCTCAACCGCTCTTCTTCCACTTCACCCTCATCAAGACGGAGCCGCTCAAGTTGACACTCCGACTTCACCCTCTCTGGCTCAAGTACACCGACATCGAACACTCTTCGACGTGCCGCGCACAACAATCGTGAATCCAACTCTCAAGAACACCGACAACGTCAAACCCAAGAGGCTTTTGCGGAAGCACGAGAATGTCAACGACAACGCCAACATGAAGAGGAAGAGCAAGCGCGTCTAAACCAAGTTCACAAGATGCCGAGGCACAACGACAAGAACAACAACTCCGTGACGCTCAAGCACTTGAGGCGCAACGTGCCCTCCAAGATTCAAGTCGAGTTATAGAAGCGCTTGAGGCCGACAAGCTCGTGAACATGAAGAAGCACTTCGCGAAGAAGCTCACGAACGAAGATTTCAAGCTCGCGTGCATCGTCAAGTTCCTCAAGTTCCTCCTCGAGCTAGACAAGCCCCTCCACAAGCTCCTCAAGGACATCACGTTCGGCAAGAGCATGATTACAATGGGAATCCTCCACGAAAAGAGCAACATGAGGTTGACAACCCTCCTCACCAAGAGAAACACGAGCTTGACAATCATCAACAACATGGGCGTCATCATCCCTGACCCCAACACAATGAAGAGCAATGCTACGGCAAGCTAAGGTTCACCATGCCCAAGTTCAATGGAAGCAACGATCCCGAAGAGTACCTTTCATGGGCATTGAAGGTCGACAAAATCGTCCGTTTGCACTACTATGAAGACCGTGATGGCATCCCTTGAGTTCCAAGACTATGTGCTCATTTCGTGGGAGCAAGTCATCGAGCGCTGTGAGGCAAGAGGTGAAGCACCCATCACTACTTGGCCGCAAATGAAGGATGTCATGAGAGCACGCTTCGTGCCTACCTACTACAACCGCGACCTCTTCAAGAAACTTCAACTACTCAAGCAAGGAACCAAGAGCATTGAAGAGTAATACAAGGAGATGGAAATTGCCATGATACAAGCCAATGTTATGGAAGATGATGAACAAACTATGGCAGGTTTCTTGAATGGACTCAACCATCCTATCAAGTAGATTGCTGACTTCCAACCATACTCGAACCTCATCGAGCTAGTGCATCAAGCTACCAAAGCGGAACATCAAGTGCAAGACGATTACAAGTATGCCAAGTTCTCATCCAAGTCAAACGGCTTCTCCAACACCCAAGCTTCAATGAATCCAACACCGTCTACCAAGCCTTCTACAAGCAACATCGACAAGTCGAATTCCAAGAAAGCTTTGTCAACTCCAAGGCATCCTCCTATAATGAGCAACTTCAAGCCGAGAGCTTCATCATCCTCTACTCCAACCGATGAGACCGTCAAGACGAGTTCTTTCAAATGCTTCACTTGTGGAGGTCGAGGCCACAAGTCCCACGAGTGCACCAACAAGCGGACCATGATCCTCAACGACAACGACACTTACGACTCAATGAGTGAAGGAGAAATGGAAGCCCTTGAGAAAGTGGCCATACACCGGCAAGTGAACAAAGAAGACATGGAACAAGTCTTTTATGATGAAGATTCAAGTCCCGCTCTCGTTATCTCCAAGGTCTTGACTCTTTAACATCAACAAGAAGAAGACCAAAGATTCCACCTATCACACCAAGGCCGGCATCAATGGAAGATCTGTCAAGCTCATCATTGAACAAGGGCGTTGTCATAACCTCGCAAGTGAAGAATTTTCTCCAAGCTCCAATTGTCCAAGACGAAGCACCCACACCCATACAAAGTGCAATGGCTTAGCGACTCCGGCACTATCCAAGTCGAGCATCGAGTACAAGTCTGCTTCAAAATTGGCGCCTACGAAGACACTTTGGAGTGTGATGTTGTTCCAATGACCGTTTGCCACCTTCTTCTTTTACGCCCACGGCTATTTGATAGAGGTGTCATCCACAACAGCCGAACGAACCACTACATCTTCAAGATGAAAGGAAAGGAGTACATACTTCGACCAATGTCTCCAAGCAAACTGATCGCCGACAAGCAAGCCACCCATCGTGGAGAGAATAGTGAGAGAGCGAGCCAGCAAAAAGAGAGTGAGTGCCACAAGCCCAAATCAAGTGCCTCCACGATGAGCGACAAGAAGAACTTAGTTCTATTTGCCACCAAAAGTGAGATAAGAGGAGTGTGTGAGAACCCATCTAGTGTCCTACACTATGTCCTTTTGTGCAAGGACAATGCAACACAATCTAAGAACTCTCATGCTCTACCTTTAGTATTGTCCTCTCTTTTGCAGGAATTTCAAGATGTTTTTGTAACGCCCTCGATGCGGCTATATCTCCTATGTGTCGAAGCACGACTTAGAGGCATAACCGCATTGAAAGCAATGTCGCAAGTAAGGGAATCTTCACAACAACCCATGTAAATAGATAATAGGGGAAAAAGGTACATAGTTGGCTTACACTCACCACGTCACACAAATACATGAATAACATTACAATCATCCAATACACTCATCGTCCGACTATGGTACCAAAATAAAAGATCAACCCCAACATGCGACACGGTCCTCGATCGCCTCAACTGGGCTCCACTACTGATCGTCTTGGAAAGACACATAGTAATGGCGAGAGTCTTCATCGAACTCCCACTTGAGCTCAAGAGCATCATTTGGAGCGGTATCATCGGTCCCTGCATCTGGTTTGGAAGTAACCTGTGAGTCACGGGGACTCAGCATTCTCGCACCCTCGCGATCAAGACTATTTAAGATTATAGGTAAGGCAAGGTAATATGTGGAGCTGCAGCAAGCGACTAGCATATATGGTGTCTAACATGTTCGCAAAAGAGAGCGAGAAGAGAAGGCAAAGCACGAACGAAGAACTATGATCAAGAAGTGATCCTAGAACAACCTACGTCAAGCATTACTCCAACACCGTGTTCACTTCCCGGACTCCGCCGAGAAGAGACCATCACGGTTACACACGCGGTTGATTCATTTTAATTAAGTAAAGTTTCATGTTATCTACAACTGGACATTAACAAATTCCCATCTGCCCATAACCGCGGGCACGGCTTTCAAAAGTTCAAATCCCTGCAGGGGAGTCCCAACTTAGCCCATCACAAGCTCTCACGGTCAACGAAGGATATTCCTTCTCCCAAGACATTCCGATCAGACTCGGCATCCCGGTTTTACAAGACATCCTCAATCATGGTAAAACAAGTCCAGCAACACCGCCCGAATGTGCCAACAAATCCCGATAGGAGCTGCACATATCTCGTTCTCAGGGCACACTCAGATGAGCCAGACATCAAGTAGGCCAGCCCAGAGTTGCCCCTGGTAGCCCCGGACATCGCTCAGTTGGACCAACACTTAGAGAAGCACTGGCCCAGGGGGGTTAAAAATAAAGATGACCCTTGAGTCCGCGAAACCCAAGGGAAAAAGGCTAGGTGGCAAATGGTAAAACCAAAGTTGGGCATTGCTGGAAGAGTTTTATACAAGGCGAACTGTCAAGGGGTTCCCATTATAACCCAACCGCGTAAGGAACGCAAAAATCCGGGAACATAACACCGATATGACGGAAACTAGGGCGGCAAGAGTGGAACAAAACACTAGGCAAAAGGCCGAGCCTTCCACCCTTTACCAAGTATATAGGTGCATTAAGATAACAAGATAATATAGTGATACAACAATAAACAATGTTCCAACAAGGAACGATCTCCAATCTTCACCTGCAACTAGCAACGCTATAAGAGGGGCTGAGCAAAGCGGTAACATAGCCAATCAACGGTTTGCTAGGACATGGTGGGTTAGAGGTTTGACATGGAAATTTGGGAGGCATGATAAGCAAGTGGTAGGCATCGTAGCGTAGGCATAGCAAAAGAGCGAGCAACTAGCAAGCAAAGATAGAAGTGATTTCGAGGGTATGATCATCTTGCCTGCAAAGTTGTCAGAGTTGACTTGATCCTCGTAAGCAAACTCAACGGGCTCCTCGTTAGGGAACTCTTCTCCCGGCTCTACCCAAACAAGACAAACAAGCAAAAAGGAACACAATCAACCACGTGCAATGCTCAAACAACATGATGCGAACATGGTATGCTATGTGGGATGCGATATGTGATGCATATGCAAGATTGGACAAGGAATGATTGAACCTGGCCTCAACTTGGAAATCCAAGAGTTCCACTGGAAAGGTGAGGTGATTTCGGTTGAAATCGATATAAAGATCACCGGAATCGGATGCATGGTTTGGAAATGGCAAGCAAAACAAATATGGCACCGGTCTGCGATAATCAGCAAGTAGCCATATAAATGCATCAAGATAATTATGCTACAGCACTCAAACATGACAACAAAATACATGGCAGGGATCCACTCATGATGCTTGACAAAAGGTGAACACTGAGATACGGCCAATTCATCCATTAACAGGTTCAAACAAGCATGGCAAAAATGCAAATGATAACAGGTTTCAGACTTAGTGAAATTAACACAAGTCTGGAATTTAACATCAGGTAGCACACATTAGAGCATGAAAACTATATGCTACAGGAACTTAACATGGCAAACCAAGGCATGACATGAAGCTACTCAAAGCACTTAACAAAAGTCCTTTAGTGACCTTGAGCCAAAAGGGATCAGAAAATACAATTGCAATCATGTGAACATGGCAAAAACATAATCAGATTACAGACTTAGTGAAAAACTGGAGCATGCAAATCTGTTAACGAGTAGGCATGTTTATGAGCTCGATGCACTCACTACAGAGCATGGCATTACAAACTAAGCATACACCCATCAATAATACATGGCATAGGAGCTATACATGGAAAGAACAACAACATAGCATGTACGGATCAATAGCAACATCCTCGGCAAAATCGCTAACAAGACAACAATCTATCAGGATTCACGAAATAGCAAAAGTAGAGCTCGATTGACTCAAGCTAGGATGCTCCATAAGTGCAAACAAAGACATGGATGGATAGAGCACCACAATGTTAACAAATCACCCTTACTGATCATCCTAAAAAGAGGCACAGATTACTAGGAAACAACATGAACACATGGTATAATGACAAAATCAGGACAAGTACTTAGTGAAATTCTAAGTCCCTGAAATCAGCATTACCGATTACGCTACTTTGCAAGCTTGTTCTAGTCACCACAAATATCACAAAAATACATGGTAAGAACCTCTGTAAAGATGGCATGGCATATAACAAAACTCATGTAGAGCTCAGGAGCATATCATGCACACACTAATCATGGCAAAACTGACAAATATCTATTTGATGAAACAGATCTGACAATTTTATCACATAGCTCTCTTCCAACAGCATTTCGGGCATCAAGATGAGCTCAAATGAAAATGATGCAATGATATGAAATGATGTACTCTTTGAGGCGAACATTTTGATATGCTACACGCACAAAACGGAGCTACAGATGTGGAGACACGACATGCGGAAAAATGCAAATTAGCTAGGGTTTTCGGGGAAGAAGTCAACCCTCGATTCTCAGATCTGGATCCAGATCGTGGCTTCACGCGAACCGAGGATCACCGGCCAGAGTTCATGCTCGCCGGAGCTGTTGGACGTCGTCGGAGGAAGGGGAGGAAGCCGAGGCGGTGGAGGTAGGTGGCGGAGCTCGCCGAAGTGGTGACGGCGGTGGCCGGGTAGCGCGGCGAGGTCGGAAGAGGACGGCGGCGAGGTCGGGCGTCGCCACTGGCGAGAGACGCGGCGGCCGGCGCGGTGGCCCGAGGTGGAGGGAGCGGCAACCCCCGGAGACGAAGGAGATGGCGGCGGGGATCCGAGGGGCGGTCGGCGCGCTCGGTGGAAGGAGCCGGGCAGGGAGGGCCCTCGCTGGGCCTCGCGGGCCCGTGGGGTCGGCGGAAAACTGGGGACCCGCCCGGGACACATGGCGCGCCCTGGTTCGTCGCGGGCGGTGGCGGTGACTTCGGCCGGACCGGACGTGTCCGGTGCGGCGCGGTGGAAGAGGAGCTAGGTTAGGGGGTAGAATGATCCGCGAATTTTGAGGGGGTGTCCTTTATATAGAGGTAGAGGGAGCTAGGAAGCTCCAAATGAGGTGCGGTTTGTGGCCACGCGGTCGTGATCGAACGCTCTAGATGATGGAGAGGGTTTTGGTGGGTTTTGGGCCAAATTGGAAGGGTGTTGGGCTGCAACACACATGAGGCCTTCTCGGTCCCTCGGTTAACCTTTGGAGTATCAAACGAAGTCCAAATGGCACGAAACTTGACAGGCGGTCTACCGGTAGTAAACTAAGGCCGCATGGCAAGTCTCGGTCCAATCTGGAAATGTTTAACCCCCACACACGAAAAGAGGTAGAAAGGACCACCGGAGGAGATAGGAGCGCCGGAATGCAAAACGGACAACGGGGAAAATGCTCGGATGCATGAGACGAACACGTATACCAAATGCAATGCACATGATGACATGATATGAGATGCATGAGAAAGGCAACAACACACAGAGACAAAAACCCGAACCCGAGGAAAATAAAATAACTTAGCGCCGGAAAGGGCAAGAGTTGGAGTACATATAAGGTAAATTACATCCGGGGTGTTACAACACTCCACCACTA
Organism: Triticum aestivum; assembly: GCF_018294505.1. Classification (NCBI taxonomy): domain Eukaryota; kingdom Viridiplantae; phylum Streptophyta; class Magnoliopsida; order Poales; family Poaceae; genus Triticum; species Triticum aestivum. Next base: position 236,341,037 of record NC_057806.1, read on the forward strand.
TGAAAGGATCTCGTCCCGAGATCTAGGACTGGAAAAACACCGGGTACTCAGAACGGAGGTGATGCTCGCGTTCCCAGGTGGCTTCACGGTCGGAATGGTGTGACCACTTGACTTTGAGGAATTTGATTGACTTATTGCGAGTCTTGTGCTCAGTTTCTTCAAGAATAGCAACTGGGTGCTCAGGATAAGAGAGGTCTTCTTGGAGATCAATGTCTTCGAAGTTGACGGTGCGGTCAGGGGTCTTGAAGCACTTGCGGAGCTGGGAGACATGGAACATGTCGTGCACATTTGCAAAGTTTGAAGGAAACTCGAGTTGATAGGCGAGATCTCCTCTCTTGCTGACGATCTTGAAAGGACCCACGTATCTAGGGGCAAGCTTCCCTTTGATACCGAAGTGACGAGTACCTTTCATTGGAGAGATGCGGAGGTAAACATGGTCTCCGATCTCGAAAGCCAAATCACGATGCTTACTATCATAGTAGCTCTTCTGGCGCGATTGCGCTGCTTTGAGGTTATCACGAATGACTTTGCACATTTCCTCTGCCTCAGAGATCAAGTCATTTCCAAGAAGTTGACGTTCACCGGTCTCTGACCAGTTAAGAGGAGTATGGCACTTTCTGCCATAGAGAATTTCAAATGGGGCCTTGCCCGAACTTGCTTGAAAACTGTTGTTGTAGGAGAATTCGGCATATGGAAGACAATCTTCCCACTTCATACCAAAGGAGATAACGCAAGCCCTGAGCATATCTTAGAGAATCTGATTGACACGCTCGACTTGACCGCTAGTTTGAGGATGAAAAGCTGTGCTGAAACGGATGTTGGTGCCCATGGCCTTCTGAAAAGAATCCCAAAACTTGGAGGTAAAGATGTTGCCACGGTCTGAAGAGATCAACTATGGAATGCCGTGTAGAGAGACAATCCGAGAGGTATACAGCTCCGCCAATTGAGCTGCAGTGATAGACTCTTTGATAGGCAGAAAGTGAGCCACTTTAGTGAGTTTGTCGATGACAGAATATAGCATCATTGCCACGCTTGGACTTTGGAAAACCCGTCACTAAGTCCATCTCAATGTGGTCAAACTTCCATTCTGGAATGGCAAGAGGTTGGAGGAGACCAGCTGGTCGTTGGTGTTCTGCCTTCACTCTTCTGCAGACATCACATTCATTCACGAACTGAGCAATCTCGTGCTTCATTTGAGTCCACCAATAAGCCTGCTTGAGGTCCTGGTACATCTTCGTACTCTGAGGGTGGATTGAGAGGAGTGAATTGTGAGCCTCGTTTATAATGACTTTACGAAGGTCACCTTTAGGCACAACAATGTGATCCTCGAAGGATAGAGTATCCTTGTCATCAAGGCGATAGCACTTCTACTTGGGTTGACTCTTGGCAATCCCAATCTTCACCTTCTTCACCATAGCATCAAGAAGTTGAGCCTCGCGAATTTGATCTTCCAAAGTAGGAGAGACTTGAAGGTTGGTGAGGAAACCTTGAGGAACAACTTTCAGATTGAGTTTGCGGAAAGCTTCACAAAGCTCAGGTTGGTAAGGCTTGAGAATCAGACTGTTGCAGTACGCCTTCCTGCTTAAAGCGTCAGCAATCACATTGGCCTTGCCTGGAGTATATTCGATACTCGGGTTATACTCTTGAATCATTTCAACCCAACGACTTTGCCTGAGGTTGAGATTAGGCTGAGTGAAGATGTACTTGAGACTCTTGTGGTCAGTGAAGATGTCCACTTTTCTTCCCAATAAGAGATGTCTCCAAGTCAAAAGAGCATGCACAACTGCCGCCAAGTCGAGGTCATGAGTGGGGTAGTTCTTCTCGTTGGGCTTCAACTGGTGAGAGGTATAAGCCACAACTTTCTTCTCCTGCATCAACATTGCACCAAGACCTTGAAGAGAGGCATCGCAGAAGACCTCGAACGGTTTGGATTCATCAGGAGGAGTCAGGACTGGAGCAGTGACTAATTTCTCTTTCAAAGTGTTGAAAGCGATGTCACATTCAGGAGACCAAACGTACTTGACATGCTTCTGGAGAAGGTTTGAAAGAGGCTTCACGATCTTTGAAAAGTTCTGAACGAACCTTCGACAGTAGCTTGCGAGACCAAGGAAGCTGCGGAGTTGCTTCACATTCTGAGGTGGTTCCCAATTCACAATTGCAGACACCTTCTCAGGATTCACTGCTATGCCCTTGGCAGAGATGATATGCCCAAGATAGAGAACCTCATCGAGCCAAAACTCGCACTTTGAGAACTTGGCGTAGAACTGATGTTCTCTGAGCTTATCGAGCACCAAACGCAAGTGCTTGGCATGATCTTCCTTGTTCTTTGAAAAGACCAGAATGTCATCGAGGTAGACCAAGACGAATTCATTTGTGTAGGCGTTGAAGATGAAATTCATCATGCGAGAGAAAGTCGGCGGAGCGTTGACGAGGCCAAAAGAGATGACAGTGTATTCATATGAACCATAGCTTGTTCTGAAAGCCGTCTTGGGAATATCTTGCTCACGGATTCGAATCTGGTGATAGCCCATATGGAGATCAAGCTTGGAGAATACTTGAGCACCTTTGAGTTGTTCGAACAGCTCATTGATGTTGGGAAGTGGGTACTTGTTCTTTATAGTCTTCTTTTTCAATGGACGGTAGTCAACAAAAAGTCGGTCCATTCCATCTTTCTTCTTCACAAAAAGAACTCCACAACCCCACGGAGAAGAACTAGGTCGGATGAGACCCATTCGCTCTTGAATATCGAGTTGCTTCTTCAGCTCCTTCAACTCTTCAGGTCCAAGCTTGTAAGGACGTTTGCAAACAGGTTCCGTGCCAGGCTCAAGATCCATTCCTGGAAGCTCTTCTGGAAAGACGTCTTCATATTCGCAAACGACTGGAATTTGAGAGATGGCATCCAGTTCACCCTTCTCATTGAGATAAAACAGACGGATGGTATCATCATGAGCGGAAAAGACAATTACATGCTTAGACGAATAAGTCAATTGAATCTTCCTGGCAGCACAATCAAGCTGAGCCTTGTGCTTAGAAAGCCAATCCATTCCAAGAATAAGATCAATATCCAAGTTACCAAGGACCAATGGAGAGGATAGAAACTTCTAGTCGCCCAATGTGATAGTAACATCTGGGGCCATAGCTCTTGCATTCATGAATTTACCCAGAGAAACAACGGATAACTGCCTAGGCAATTCTTGTAAAGGCAACTCATGCTTAGAAAAAAAAGGTCTTGAGATGAAACAATGCGATGCACCAGTGTCAAAAAGAACTTTTGCAGGAATATCGTTAACAGGAAGGTTACCCATGATGACATCTGACGAGTCCTCTGCCTGAGCTGCATTCATCAAGTTGACCTTAGCAGACTTGGGGTTATGCTTGACCACAGCTGTACTTGCTGATCTCACAGAAGGAGGAGGAGGGAGACGCCTCTGATTGAAGCATTTGTTGGCATAGTGACCCTTCTGTTGGCACTTGTTGCACGTGACCTCCGAGAGCGGACGGTGATACGGAGCACTTGATCTTGGAGCTTGAGACGAAGTCTTGTTCTGAAATCCAGGGTTGGGTGGGTGGGAAGATCCACTGCCACCTTTGCTCTTCTGCTGATAAGGCTGACGGAACGGAGGAGGAGGAAGCCAATACTTCTGCTGCTTAGCCACTTGAGTTGAGGAAGAAGGAGTAGCATCTCTGACTCGCTTCTTGGAAGCATCGCACTTCAGTTGAGTAGTCTCTTGCTTCATTGCCATGTTGTAAAACTCATCGTACCTCTTGGGCTCAAAGAGAACTAGAGCTAGCTGGATTTCTTCTCTGAGACCACCCCTGAACTGGTATATCATGCTCTTCTCGTCAGGGACGTCCTGCTTAGCAAAACGGGAGAGCTTCTGAAACATCTTGTTGTACTCGTAGACAGACATAGAGCCTTGCTTCAGGTTGCGGAATTCCTCATGCTTGCTTTCAACCACGCTCTGAGGAATATGATGAGCTTTGAAGTCTTGACGGAATTCATCCCAGGTAATCACACGGCCTCCTCTGGAATCTTTGTACTGCTGAAACCATTCTACAACTTGGTCTTTGAGTTGGAAGGAAGCGAACTTGACAAAGTCCTCAGGCCTGACGTTACTGCACTCGAAATGCTTGCATATGTCCACGAGCCAATCATCAGCGTCTGTTGCCTCAACACAATTGCTGAAGGTCTTTGGCTGGTTAGCAAGGAACTGGTTGAGTGTAGCAAAGTGATTCTGATTGTTGCCTTGGCCCTGGTTCGCTTGATTGCGCTCTTGAAGAAGTTGCATGATCAGTTGCGTGTTTGCATTGGTAGCGGCCATCACAGCTTGCCATGCCTCCGGAGGTGGAGGTGGTGGTGGCGGATCAGGATTCGGAGTCGTGTGCGTTGGAGGAGCCATCCTGAAGAGGTTAACATCCATTAGCACATTGACAGACAAATATTGAAGCTGAATCAAACGGGTTGAAATTGCAACATATAGTCTTCACATCCGAACAAATTGAACGAATGCATTCCAATTGAAATGGTCACATATCCATAAATTGAGAAGCCACTTAGAATTTAGGTAGAAGAAAAACAACAAGGTACAGAATAAGAACGAATACTCGGTAAGGATCACCCAATCTCAAACCAAATATCCGCAGAAGAAGAACTAGAGCTACAAGAATTCCCACTTATGAAACTCCAGAACCTTTCCGGTTATGCAATCAGGTGTTGGGGATACAGGGGAAGCATAATATCTCACCCAAATCTAGCAAATCCTACATCCAGCTGTATCCATCCTTCAACACATAACTGATAAAAACTTCGAAAATCGTCTACCTCAACCTTCGAAAAGCATCCGTTATACAAGTTATGGCAATACTCCCGAACTCCCGCCCCAGTATTGGGTGGCGTCGAGGTTATCTCACCAACAACTGCATAAAAGAGATTTTCGATGTCGGCGAACCTAAACTCAGGTATTCCAGAACTACAATGATAAAATTGTGACGACAACACCTCGGAGCTCAACTCCCCGGGACACTGCCACAACCCCTAAATGACAGGAGGCACCAAGAACAATGTTCTCGTCACAAATCGATCGACGCATGCATCGTCAAGTTCCTCCTAGAGTTCGCGAAGCTCCCCCTCAAGATCGACAACACCATCAAGTTCATCGAGAGCATGAAGACAATGAACATCCTCCACGACAAGAGAAACATGAGGTTGACAACCTTCCGCATGAAGAGCACCACGAGTTGAACAATCATCTACAACATGGGCGTCATCATCCCCGACCCCAATACAATGAAGAGCAACACTACGGCAAGCTCATGTTCACCATGCCCAAATTCAACGGAAGCAACGATCCCGAAGAATATCTTTCATGGGCATTGAAAGTTGACAAGATCTTCCGTTTGCACAATTATGAACAAGAGAAGAAGATCGCGATGGCTTCCCTTGAGTTCCAAGACTATGTCCTTATTCGGTGGGAATAAGTCATTGAGCGCCGAGAGGCAGGAGGTGATCCTCCCATCACTTCTTGGGTGCAAATGAAGGATGTCATGAGAGCATGCTTCGTACCTACCTACTACAACCGCAACCTCTTCAAGAAACTCCAACAACTCAAGCAAGGAACCAAGAGCGTTGAAGAATACTACAAGGAGATGGAGATTGCAATGATAAGACCCAATGTCACGGAAGATGATGAGAAAACAATGGCACGCTTCTTGAATGGCCTTAACCATCCCATGAAGAAGATCGCCGACTTCCAACCATACTCAAATCTCATCGAGCTAGTGCACCAAGCCACCAAAGCGGAACGCCAAGTGCAAGATGACTTCAAATACGCCAAGTACTCGTCCAAGACCTACGGTTCCTCTTATCAAGCTCCCGCGACTTCGGCAACTCCTACCTCAACTAGAGCATCACCAAGTACCAGCGACAAGTCAAGTTACAAGAAGACTTCGACAAGTGCAAGTCGTCCTCCTAGTACAAGCAACTTCAAGCCGAAAGCTTCATCATCATCTACTCCAACCGATGAGACCATCAAGTGAAGTTCCATAAAACGTTTCACATGCGGAGGCCGAGGCCACAAGTCCTTCGAGTGCACAAACAAGCGGACCATGATCCTCAACAACGACGGAACCTACGACTCCATGAGTGAAGGAGAAATGGAAGCCCTTGAGCAAGTGGCCATGCACCGACAAGTGAACAACGAAGATGAAGATGATCAAGTCTTTTGTGATGAAGATTCAAGTCCCGCTCTTGTTGTCTCCAAGGTCTTGACTCTTCAACATCAACAAGACAAAGATCAAAGATGCCATATCTTCCACACAAAGGACGGTATCAACGGACGGTCCGTCAAGGTCATCATCGATGGAGGTAGTTGCCACAACTTAGCAAGTGAAGAACTATGCTCCAAACTCCAATTGGTCAAGACGAAGCACCCTCAACCCTACAAGGTTCAATGGCTAAGTGACACCGGCACCATACAAGTCGAGCATCAAGTACAAGTCTCTTTCAAGATTGGCGCCTATGAAGGCACTTTGGAGTGTGATGTCCTTCCGATGATCGTTTGCCACCTCCTTCTTGGACGGCCATGGCAATTTGACCGAGGTGTCATTCACAATGGGCGTACAAATCACTATAGCTTCAAGATGAAAGGGAAGGAGTTTGTGCTACATCCTATGTCTCCAAGCCAAGTGCTCGCCGACAAGCAAAACACCCATCATGGAGAGAATAGTGAGAGAGTGAGCCACCAAAAAGAGAGTGAGCGCCACAAGCCCAAATTGAGTGCCTCCACGATGAGCGACAAGAAAAACTTAGTCCTATTTGCCACCAAACATGAGATGAGAGAAGTGTGTGAGAACCCATCAAGTGTCCTACACTATGTCCTATTGTGCAAGGACGAGGAACCAAAAACTAACACCTCTCACAATCTACCTTTGGTGTTATCTTCTCTATTGCAGGAATTTCAAGATGTTTTCCCTGATGAGCTACCTCCGGGACTACCTCCACTACGAGGCATTGAGCACCGCATCGACCTCATCCCCGGAGCACCGCTTCCGAACAAAGCTCCCTACCGCATCAACCCCGAAGAAACCAAAGAAATTCAAAGGCAAGTAAAGCATCTCATAGACCATGGACATGTGCGTGAAAGTTTGAGCCCTTGTGCCGTACCGGTCATTCTTGTGCCAAAATGTGATGGTAGCTTTCGCATGTGCTCCGATTGTAGACCTATCAATGCTATCACCGTTCGCTATCGATATCCCATTCCATGCCTCGATGATATTCTAGATGAACTTAGAGGTGCCACTATATTCTCCAAAATTGATCTTAAGAGTGGTTACTATCAAATCTGCATACAAGAGGGTGATGAATGGAAAACCTCTTTCAAAACCAAGTTTGGTTTGTATGAGTGGTTAGTCATGCCTATGGGTCTCTCGGAAGCACCAGTCACTTTTATGCGCCTTATGAATCATGTCTTTCACCCTTACATTGGTATATTTGTTGTGGTTTACTTCGATGACATTCTTGTGTTTAGCAAAACCATCGAAGAGCATGTCACCCATGTCCGCACCATTTTGCAAACTCTTAGAAAAAGCGCCTCTATGCTAATATGGAGAAATGCCTTTTTGGTGTTGATAAGCTCATTTTCTTGGGTTTTGTTGTTTCTTCTAAGGGTGTTCATGTAGATGAGTCCAAGATCAATGCTATTGAGACTTGGCCGCAACCAACCAACTTGCATCAAGTGCGTAGTTTCCTTGGTCTTGCGGGTTTCTATCGTCGCTTTGTGAAGGATTTTAGCACCATTGCTTCGACTTTGCATGCTTTGAGCAAGAAGAATGCGCCTTTTATTTGGGGACCATCCCAAGATACCGCATTCAATGAGCTTAAGAATTTGCTTACTCATGCTCCCGTGCTAGCTTTACCCAACTTCGACAAACCTTTTGAAATTCATTGCGATGCTAGTGGTAACGGCATAGGAGGTGTGTTAACGCAAGAGAAGCGCCCCATAGCTTACTTTAGTGAGAAACTTTCCAGAGCACAACTAAATTACCCCATCTACGACAAAGAGCTATATGCTTTAGTCCGTGTTTTGCATGAATGGGAACATTACCTTCATCCCCATGAGTTTATCATTCATACCGATCATGAGACTCTCAAGTATCTTAAGGGTCAAACTAAGTTGAACAAGCGTCATGCTAAATGGAGTGAATTTATTAAGTATTTTCCCTATGTCATCAAGTACATCAAGGGTAAAGAAAACATTGTAGCGGATGCGCTTTCCCGTATATGCATGCTTGTCACCCAACTTGAATTGAATGTCATTGGTTTTGAGCATATCAAAGACTTGTATGAGCATGATGCAACTTTTGCCATTCCTTATAACAAGTGTTTGTCGCATGCATCATGGGAACGCTATTACCTAAAAGACGGATATCTTATGAGAGCTAACAAACTTTGCATTCTCGAGTCCTCTCTTCGTTTGTTGCTTTTGCAGGAATCCCATGGAGGAGGCTTAATGGGACACTTCGGATGTGACAAGACACTCGCTACACTCTCCAAGAGCTATTTTTGGCCAAAGATGGTTCACGATGTCAATCGTTTCACCAACCGGTGTTCTACATGTCGCAAAGCTAAGTCCAAAGCTCAATCTCATGGTCTCTATATGTCTTTACCAATTCCATACCAACCTTGTGAAGACATTAGAATGGGCTTTGTACTTGGTTTGCCTAGAACTCGAAATGGGAAAGACTCCATATTTGTCGTTGTGGACCGTTTCTCCAAAATGGCACATTTTATTCCTTGCAACACGATAGACGATGCTTCACATGTTGCAAATTTGTTTTGTAGGGAAATATTACGTCTTCATGGAATGCCAAGGACAATTGTCTCGGACCGTGACGTCAAGTTCTTGAGTTACTTTTGGAAGACCTTATGCGCCAAGCTTGGAATCAAGTTACTCTTCTCCATGGCATACCACCCTCAAACCGACGGCCAAACGGAGGTGACGAACCATACACTCTCCACTCTACTACGAGTCTTGATCAAGTAGAACATCAAGGAGTGGGAGGAGTGTCTACCAATCGCCGAGTTCGCCTACAACCGTGCATGACATTCAACTACCGGCAAGTCCCCTTTTGAAGTCGTCTATGGATTCAACCATTGACCCCATTGGACATTCTTCCTCTACCACTACAAGAGCGCATCAACATGGATGCGAGCGACTGAGTGAACCACCTCAAGAAGATGCATGAAGACACAAGGCACACCATAGAGCGCCAAGTACAACGACTCGCGACCAAGCGCAACGCCACCAAGTCCCCAATGGTGTTCCAACCGGGTGACCTAGTTTCGGTACATCTCCGCAAGGATCGTTTCCCCAAGGAGCGCAAGTCCAAGCTACTCCCAAGAGTCGATGGCCCATTCAAGGTACTCGCATGCTACAACGACAACGCCTACAAGGTCGACATCCCACGAGACAAGTACAATGTGAGCGACACATTCAACGTCAAAAACTTGGCCAAGTACCATGGTGATGAAGATCACGATCTATGGACGGATCTCTCCCAAGGGGGGAGATGATGCGAAGCATCCTTCCACCATCCCCATGGACTCTACACCAACAAATCAAGCCCCACGTGGACCTATGACAAGAGCGAGAACACGTGCTTTGGAAACCGAGGTGAACTCCTTCCTACTTAGCTTGCATATGGATACGAATGGAACATTGTTGCTACCTCACCAAGATATGCTATGTCTCATTAGGTACAAAGAGGAATACCACCAAGAGACTCAGGAGCACCCCCAAGGAGAAGAGGAACCACCCCAAGGCCACGCGGACCAAGACGGAGTGCAACAGCAACAAAACTGGAAGTCCCAGGTGACCCCGTGCGCACGGGCCCCCGAGACCCCATGCCCACGGGCTATCAGAAAGTTGGCGCTGGAGCACCCCGTGCGCACGGGCCCAACTTACCCCGTGTGCACGGGCCTCCCAGGATGGACGGCCGAGATCCCCAAACCGAGCCCCTCTTCATCTCTTTCGACCCCAAGACTATATAAACCGTACCTAGGGCTATGTTTAGGGTAAGCAAAGTATGAGATGAGATATTTGTGAGCTTTGCTCCTTCTACCTTCCCATTTGTGGAATCAAGGCCCCTTTGGGAAGAATCCTAGTGGATTTCAAGACCTCCTCTAGGAGAAGACTATCTTCAAGACCTCATCTCCTAGGAGTGGGAAGAACTTTGCCATTGTATCTTTCCTTTGATTGTGTTTGTGACTTGTGGATCCTATGTTGCTATCCTAGTGGATGTGTGATTGGGGAATTATTTGAGTGATTTCCTCTTTGTGTTCTTGAGAGTTTGCCCTTTTCCCCCTCCAAGTGTGAAAAGATCCCCCTCTAGGATTTCATCCTATATCACATTGGCACTCCTTTGGATGGATACCCGAGAGAGGATGGTGAGTATAAACATTAGTCCGCCTGGTAAGGACAAACGTTGCATTCTGCACATGCTCTTTGATCCAGTGAATCCCATTCGGTTGTAAATTCAAGAAAAATATGGTGACTATAAGCCTTATTCTCCTTGTTTTTGCCATGTGGCATGTCGTAACGTATTTGTGTGACAACCAATAATAGGAGCGCATTCCTGGCATCTGTCAATATATATGTGGAAACAATATCTCCACTATGGAGGACACAAAAATTTTGGGCGGCGCGCCAGAATGCGTCACGAGAAAATGAAGTTCTTTCAAGAACTACCATATGGAGGACCGGAGTTCACTAAAATGGTCATAATTTTGTCACTCGGAATCCGTTTCGTACACACAAGTAATCAAAATGCTCGTGACGAGCGTGGGAATCTAGAAAATACTTTCGGCTTGTGCAGGAGGACCCTCTAGTTTGGCCCCTAAGAAAGACATTTTGCCTCTAAAAATCAAAAAATACCATTTGCTGCTGCTTTTCAAACAATTTTATGAACACATTGGCACTCCTTTGGAAGGAAATCCGAGAGATTATTGTGAGTATAAACATTAATCCGCCTGGCAATGAGAAATGTTGCATTCTGCATATGCTCTGTGATCTGGGGAATTCCACTTTGTTCTAAATTCAAGAAAATTAAGGCTACTATATGCTTTATTCTCCTTGTTTCTGTTGTGTGGCATGTCGTAACGTACGTCTGTGACAACCAATAATAGGAGGGCATTCCTGCCATCAGTCAATATATATGTGAAACAACATCTCACTATGGAGGAGAAAAAAAATTGGGCGGCACTCCAGAACGTGTCACGAAAAAATGAAGTTCTTTCAAGGACCGCAATATGAAGGACTGGTGTTCACTAAAACCGTCATAACTTTGTTATTCAGAGTCCTTTTCGGACCCACAAGTACTCAAATTGCTCGCGACGAGCATGGGAATCTAGAAAAAATTCTGTATTGCCTTGGTGTCTCGGAGGACCCTCAAACTCGGCCCCTAAGCATGACTTTTTCCCCTGGAAGTCAAAGAACATCATTTGCCACTACTTTTCAAACAAGATTCTGAACCTATTGGCACTCCTTTGGAAACAAATCCGAGAGATTATGGCGAGTATAAACATTAGTCCGCTTGGTAAGGGCAAATGTTGCATTCTACACATGCTCTATGACCCGTGGAATCTCATTTGGTTGTAAATTCAAGAAAATAAGGCGACTATAAGCCTTATTCTCCTTGTTTTCGTCGTGTGGCTTGCCGTAACGTACGTGTGTGACAGCCAATGATAGGAAGGCATTCCTGGCATCGGTCAATATATGTTGAAACAATATCTCCAATATGGAGGACACAAAATTTTGGGGCGGCGCGCCAGAACGTGTCACGAGAAAATGAAATTCTTTCAAGGACTGCCATATGAAGGACCGGTGTTCACTAAAATGGTCATAACTTTGTCATTCGGAGTCCTTTTCGGACCCACAAGTACTCAAATTGCTTGTGGCGAGCGTGGGAATCTAGAAAATACTTATGGCTTGCGTAGGAGGCCCAGAGGACCCTCAAATTCGCCCGTTAAGGAGAAACTTTTGCCCCTATAAGTCAAAGAACATCATTTGCCGCTGCATTTCAAACAAGTTTCTGAACCCAATGGCACTCCTTGGGATGGAAATCCGAGAGAGTATGGTGAGTATAAACATTAGTCCGCCTGGTAAGGACAAACGTTGCATTCTGCGCAGGCTCTATGATACGGGCCATTTGGTTGTAAATCCAAGAAAATAAGGCGACTATATGGCTTGTTCTCCTTGTTTTTGCCGTGTTGCATGCCATAACATACGTGTGTAACAACCAATAATAGGAGGAAATTCCTAGCATCGGTCAATATATATGTTGAAACAATATTTCCACTATGGGGGACACAAAAATTTTGGGCGGCATGCCAGAACGCGTCATAAGAAAATGAAGTTCTTTCAAGGACTGTGATATGAAGGACTGATGTTCACTAAAACAGTCAAAACTTTGTCATTCGGAGTCTGTTTCGAACCCACAAGTACTCAAAATTCTCGCGATGAGCGTGGGAGTCAAGAATACACTTCCGGCTTGCGTAGCAAGCTTGGAGGACCCTCAAATTCGGCCCCTAAGGAAGACTTTTTGCACCTATAAGTCGAATAACATCATTTGCCGCTGATTTTCAGACAAGTTTCTGAACCCATTGGCACTCCTTTGGAAGAAAATACAAGAGATTATGGTCAGTATAAACATTAGTCTGCCTGGTAAGTACACTTTTTGCAGTCTGCACATGCTCTTTGATTCGGGGAATACCATTTGGTTGTAAATTCAAGAAATGTAAGGCGACCATAAGCCTTATTCTCCTTGTTTTTGCCGTGTGGCATGCCATAACGTACGTGTGTGACAACCAATAATGGGAGCGCATTCCTGGCATCAGTCAATATATATGTGGAAACGATATCTCCACTATGGAGGACACAAAATTTTTGGGCGGCGCACCAAAACGTGTCATGAGAAAATGAAGTTCTTTCAAGGACTGCCATATAAAGGACCGGTGTTCACTAAAACGGTCATAACTTTGTCATTCTGAGTCCCTTTCGGACCAACCACTACTCAAGATGCTCGGCGACAAGCGTGTGAATCTAGAAAATATGTCGGGCTTGCGCAGGAGACCCGGTGGACCCTCGAATTCGCCACCTAAGCAGGACTTTTTGCCCCTGAAAGTCAAAGAACATCATTTGCCGTTGCTTTTTAGACAAGTTCTGAACCCATTGGCACTCCTTTGGAAGGAAATCCGAGAGATTGTGATGAGTATAAACATTAGTCCACCTCGTAAGTAAAAACTTTGCATTCTGCGCATGCTCTTTGACACGGGGAATATCATTTGGTTGTAAATTCAAGAAAAATAAGGCGCTTATAAGCCATATTCTCCTTGTTATTGCCGTGTGGCATGCCATAACGTACGTCTGTGACAACCAATAATAGGAGGCCATTCCTGGCACCGGTCAATATATATGTGGAAATAATATCTCCACTATGGAGGACACAAAAAATTTGGGCGGCGCATCACAACGCGTCACGAGAAAATGAAGTTCTCTCAAGGACTACCATATGGAGGACCGGTGTTCACTAAAATGGTCATAACTTTGTCATTCGGAGTCCGTTTTGTAGCCACAAATACTCAAAATGACAGCAATGAGCATGGGAATCTAAAAAAATACTTCCAGCTTGCGCAGGAGGCCTAGAGGACCCTCAAATTCAGCGCCTAAGCAGGACTTTTTGCCCCTAAAAATCAAAGAGCACCTTTTGCCACTCCTTTTCAAACAAGTTTCTGAACACATTAGTACTCCTTTGGAAATAAATCCGAGATATTATTGTGATTTTAAACATTAATCCACCTGGTAAAGAGGAATTTTGCATTCTGCACATGCGCTAAGATCCGGGGAATTCCATTTGTTGTAAATTCAAGAAAAATAAGGCGACTATATGCCTTATTATCCTTGTTTTTGCCATGTGGCATGCCCTCAAGTATGTGTGTGATAACCAATAATAGGAGGGCATTCCTGGCATCGGTCAATATATATGTGGAAACAATATCTCCACTAGGGAGGACACAAAATTTTTGGGCGGCGCGCTAGAACGGGTCACAAGAAAATGAAGTTCTTTCAAGGACCGCCATATGAAGGGCCGGTGTTCACTAAAACCCTCATAACTTTGTCATTCGGAGTCCATTTCGGACCCCACAAGTACTCAAATTGCTCGCAAAGACCGTTGGAATCTAGAATATACTTATGGCTTGTGCCGGTGGCCCGGGGATCCTCAAATTCGGCCCTAAGCATGACTTTTTGCCCCTGAAAGTCAAACAACATCATTTGCCACTGCTTTTCAAACAAGTTTCTGAACCTATTAGCACTCCTTTGGAAAGAAATCCAAGAGATTATGGTGAGTATAAACATTAGTCCGCCTGGTAAGGACAAATGTTGCATTCTCCACATGCTCTATGATCCGGGGAATCTCATTTGGTTGTAAATTCAAGAAAATAAGGCGACTATAAGCCTTACTCTCCTTGTTTTCGTCGTGTGGCATGTCGTAACATACATGTGTGACAGCCAATAATAGGAAGGCATTTGTAACGCCCTCGATGCGGCTATATCTCCTACGTGTGGAAGCATGACTTAGAGGCATAACCGCATTGAAAGCAATGTCGCAAGTAAGGTAATCTTCACAACATCCCATGTAAATAGATAATAAAAGGGAAGGTACATAGTTGGCTTACACTCGCCACGTCACACAAAGTACATTAATAGCATTACATCAACCAATCACCAAGGCCCGACTACAGTGCCAAAATAAAAGATCAACCCAACATGCAACACGGTCCCGATCGCCCCAACTGGGCACCACTAATGATCATCAGGGAAAGACACGTAGTAACGGCGTGAGTCCTCGTCGAACTCCCACTTGAGCTCAAGCGCATCATCTGGAACAGAGTCATCAGGCCCTGCATCTGGTTTGGAAGTTATCTGTGAGCCACAGGGACTCAGCAATCTCGCACCCTCGCGATCAAGACTATTTAAGCTTATAGGTAAGGTAAGGTAATATGTGGAGCTGCAGCGAGCGACTAGCATATATGGTGGCTAACCTATTCGCAAAAGAGAGCGAGAAGAGAAGGCAAAGCACGAACGAAGAACTAGAGAATAACCTACGGCAAACATTACTCCAACACCGTGTTCTCTTTCCGGACTCCGCCGAGAAGAGACCATCACGGTTACACACGCAGTAGTTTCATTTTAATTAAGTTAGGTTCAAGTTATCTACAACCGGACATTAACAAATTCCCATCTGCCCATAACCGCGGGCACAGCTTTCGAAAGTTCAAATCCCTGCAGGGGAGTCACAACTTAGCCCATGACAAGCTCTCACGGTCAATGAAGGATATACCTTCTCCCGAGACATTCCGATCAGACTCGGTATCCCAGTTCTACAAGACAACTTCGACAAGTCAAAACCAATCCAGCAACACCGCCCGAATGTGCCGACAAATCCCGATAGGAGCTACACATATCTCGTTCTTAGGGCACACTCAGATGAGCGCTCCATACAACTAAAACCAAACCTCGAGTTTCCCCGAGGGGGCGCTGCATAGGACTCTAGTTTGGACCAACACTCAGAGGAGCACTAGCCCGGGGGGGTTTAAAATAAGATGACCCTTGGGCTCCGGAAACCCAAGGGAAAAAGAGGCTAGGTGGCAAATGGTAAAACCAAGGTTGGGCATTGCTGGAAGAGTTTCATTCAAGGCGATTTGTCAAGGGGTTCCCATTATTACCCAACCGCGTAAGGAACACAAAATCTGGGAACGTAACACCGATATGACGGAAACTAGGGCGGCAAGAGTGGAACAAAACACTAGGCGAAAGGCCGAGCCTTCCACCCTTTACCAAGTATATAGATGCATTAAGATAACAAGATAATATAGTGATATCCCAACAAGAAAATAATGTTCCAACAAGGAACGGTCTCCAATCTTCACCTGCAACTAGCAGTGCTATAAGAGGGGTTGAGCAAAGCGGTAACATAGCCAATCAACGGTTTGCTAGGACATGGTGGGTTAGAGGTTTGACATGGAAATTTGGGAGGCATGATAATCAAGTGGTAGGCATCGTAGCATAGGCATAGAAAAAGAGCGAGCATCTAGCAAAGCAAAGATAGAAGTGATTTCGAGGGTATGATCATCTTGCCTGCAAAGTTGTCAGAGTTGACTGGATCCTCGAAAGCAAACTCAATGAGCTCCTTGTTAGCGAACTCTTCTCCCGGCTCTACCCAAACAAGACAAACAAGCAAAATGAACACAATCAACCACGTGCAAGGCTCAAACAACATGATGCAAACATGGTATGCTATGCGAGATGCGATATGTGATGCATATGCAAGATTTGACAAAGAGTGAATGAACCTGGCCTCAACTTGGAAATCCAAGTGTGTCACTGGAAAGGCGAGGTGATTTCGGTTGAAATCGATATAAAGAACACCGGAATCGGATGCACGGTTTAGAAATGGCAAGCAAAACAAATATGGCACCGGTCTGCGATAAGCAGCAAGTAGCCATCTAAATGCAACAAGACAAACATGCTACATCACTCAAACATGGCAAAAAAATACATGGCAGGGATCCATTCATGATGCTTAACAAAAGATGAACACTGAGCTATGGCCAATTCCTCCATTAACAGGTTCAAAGTAGCATGGCAAAACTGCAATTGGTAAACAGGTTTCAGACTTAGTGAAATTAGCACTTGTCTGGAATTTTAGATCAGGTAGCACACTTTGAAGCATGAAAACTAAATGTTTACAGGAACTTAACATGGCAAAGCAAAGCATGGCATGGAGCTACTCAAAGAGCTTAACAAAACCCCCTTAGTGACCTTGAGCCAAAAGGGATCAGAAAATACATTTGCAAGCATGTGAACATGGCAAACCTAAACAGATTACAGACTTTGAGAAATTCCAGGACATGACAAAAACAGATTCAAACATGGCATCTTTACGAGCTTGATTAACTCACCACAAGGCATGTCATGTCATGGAACAAACTCTAGCATGAAGTAGACATGAAAATGAAGCTAACCATGTGCCCAACACAACATAGATTTGCACATGATGCAAACATATGATGAGGGCATAGTGCAACAATGGATGACAAAAGAGATATGACAAAGCAAAAACAAGAAAAAGCAAAGACAAACAAAAAAAACCCAAAAAGAAACCCACAAAGAGGAAAACCACTTAGAATAGATGAAGAACAAGATGGATATATTGTCAAAATGGGAAGTTTTACATCTGGGGTGTTACAGCATTCCTAGCATCGGTCAATATATGTTGAAACAATATCTCCACTTCAGAGGACACAAAATTTTGGGGCGGCCAGAATGCGTCACGAGAAAATGAAGTTCTTTCAAGGATTGCCATATGAAGGACTGGTGTTCTCTAATGCGGTCATAACTTTGTCATTCGGAGTCTGTTTTGGACCCACAAGTACTCAAAATGCTCGCGACGAGCGTGGGAATATAAAAAATACTTCCTGTTTGCGTAGGAGGCCTAGAGGACTCTCAAATTTGGCCCCTAAGCAGGACTTTTTGCCCCTAAAAGTCAAAGAACATCATTTGCCGCTGCTTTTCAAACAAATTTCTGAACCCATTGGCACTCCTTTGGAAGGAAATCCGAGAGATTATGGTGAGTATAAACATTACTCCGCTTGGTAAGGACAAACGTTGCATTCTGCACATGCTCTTTGATCCAGGGAATCCCAGTTGGTTGTAAATTCAAGAAAAATAAGGCAACTATAAGCCTTATCCTCCTTGTTTTTGTCGTGTGGCATGTCGTAACGTACGTGTCTGACCACCAATAATAGGAGGGCATTCCTCGCATCGGTCAATATATATGTGGAAACAATATCTCCACTATGGAGGACACAAAAAAATTTGGGCGGCGCGCCAGAAAACGCCACGAGAAAATGAAGTTGTTTCAAGGACTGCCATATGAAGGACCGATGTTCATTAAAATGGTCATAACATTGTCATTCGGAGTCTGTTTCAGACCCACTAGTACTCAAAATGCTCGCGGTGGGTGTGGGAATCTAGAAAATACGCCCGGCTTGTGTAGGGGTCCCGGAGGACCCGCAAATTCATCCATTAGGCAAGACCTTTTTCCCCTAAAACTCAAAGAACATCATTTGCCACTGCTTTTAATACAAGTTTCTGAACCCATTGGCACTCCGTTGGAAGGAAATTCTAGAGATTATGATGAGTATAAACATTACTTCGCCTGGTAAGGACAAACGTTGTATTCTGCACATGCTCTTTGATCCGAAGAATCCCATTTGGTTGTAAGTTCAAGAAAAATAAGGCGACTATAAACCTTATTCTCCTTGTTTTTGTCGAGTGGCATGCCGTAACGTACGTGTGTGACAACCAATAATAGGAGGGCATTCCTAGCGTTGATCAATATATATATGGAAACAATATCTCCACTATGGAGGACATAAAAATTCGGTGGTGCACCAGAAAGTGTCATGAGAAAATGAAGTTCTTTCAAGGACTAGCATATGAAGGACCGGTGTTCACCAAAACGGTCATAACTTTGTCATTCGGAGTCCATTTCGGACCCACAAGTACTCAAAATGCTCGCAACGAGGAAGGGAATCTATGAAATACTCCTGGCTTGCGCAAGAGGCCCGGAGTAACCTCAAATTCGGCCGCTAAGTAGGACTTTTCTCCCCTGAAAGTCAAAGAACATCATTTGTCGTTGCTTTTTAGATAAGTTTCTGAACCCATTGACGCTCCTTTGGAAGGAAATCCGAGAGATTATGGTGAGTATAAACATTAGTCCTCCTTGTAAGTACAAACTTGGCATTCTACACATGCTCTTTGATCCGGGGAATCCCATTTGGTTGTAAATTCAAGAAAAATAAGGTGACTATAAGCCTTATTCTCCTTGTTTTTGCCGTGCGGCATGCCATAACGTACGTCTGTGACAACCAATAATAGGAGGCCATTCCTGGCACCAGTCAATATATATGTGGAAATAATATCTCCACTATGGAGGACACAAAAATTTTGGGCGGCGCGTCACAACGCGTCACGAGAAAATGAAGTTCTCTCAAGGACTACCATATGGAGGACCGGTGTTCACTAAAATGGTCATAACTTTGCAAGCATTGGTCAATATATGTTGAAACAATATCTCCACTGCGGAGTACACAAAATTTTGGGGCGGCGCAATAGAACGCGTCACTAAAAAATGAAGTTCTTTGAAGGACTGCCATATGAAGGACTGGTGTTCGCTAATATGGTCATAACTTTGTCATTCGGAGTCCGTTTTGGACCCACAAGTACTCAAAATGCTTGCGACAAGCGTGGGAATATAAAAAATACTTCCTATTTGCGCAGGAGACCTGGAGGACTCTCAAGTTCGGCCCCTAAGCAGGACTTTTTGCCCCTGAAAGTCAAAGAACATCATTTGCTGCTGCCTTTCAAACAAATTTCTGAACCCATTGGCACTCCTTTGGAAGGAAATCCGAGAGATTATGGTGAGTATAAGCATTACTCCGCTTGGTAAGGACAAACGTTGCATTCTGCACATGCTCTTTGATCCGGGGAATCCCATTTGGTTGTAAATTCAAGAAAAATAAGGCAACTATAAGCCTTATTCTCCTTGTTTTTGTCGTGTGGCATGTCGTAACGTATGTGTGTGACAACCAATAATAGGAGGCCATTCATGGCATCGGTCAATATATATGTGGAAACAATATCTCCACTATAGAGGACACAAAAAATTTTGGGTGGCGCACCAGAACACGCCATGAGAAAATGAAGTTCTTTCAAGGACTGCCATATGAAGGACCGATGTTCACTAAAATGGTCATAACTTTGTCATTCGGAGTCCGTTTCGGACCCGCAAGTACTCAAAATGCTCGCGACGAGCGTGGGAATCTAGAAAATACGCCAGGAATGCGTAGGAGTCTCGGAGCACCCGCAAATTCGGCCGTTAGGAAAGACTTTTTTCCCCTAAAACTCAAAGAACATCATTTGCCGCTACTTTTAAGACAAGTTTCTGAACCCATTGGCACTCCTTTGGAAGGAAATCTGAGAGACTATGGTGAGTATAAACATTACTCTGCCTGGCAAGGACAAACGTTGCATTCTGCACATGCTCTTTGATCCAGAGAATCCCATTTGGTTGTAAGTTCAAGAAAAATAAGGCGACTATAAACCTTATTCTCCTTGTTTTTGCCGTGTGGCATGCGGTAACGTACGTGTGTGACAACCAATAATAGGATGGCAATATATATGTGGAAACAATATCTACACTATGGAGGACACAAAAAAAATTGGTGGCGCACCAGAAAGCGTCACGAGAAAATGAAGTTCTTTCAAGGACTAGCATATGAAGGACCGGTGTTCACCAAAACGGTTATAACTTTGTCATTCGGAGTCCGTTTCGGACCCACAAGTACTCAAAATGCTCGCGACGAGGATGGGAATCTATAAAATGCTCCCGGCTTGTGCAACATTCCTGGAGGAACCTCAAATTCGGCTGCTAAGTAGGACTTTTCTCCCCTAAAAGTCATAGAACATCAGTTGCCACTACTTTTCGCACAGCTTTCAGAACCTATTGGCACTCCTTCGGAAGGAAATCTGAGAGATTGTGGTGAGCATAAACATTAGTCCTCCCGGCAAGCTCAAACTTTGCATTCCGCACATGCTCTTTGATCTGGGGAATCCCATTTGTTTGTAAATTCAAGAAAAAGAAGGCGACTATAAGCCTTATTCTCCTTGTTTTTGCGGTGTGGCATGTCGTAACATACGTGTGTGACAACCAGTAATAGGAGGGAATTCCTAGTGTCGGTCAATGGATATGTGGAAACAATATGTCCACTATGGAGGACAAAAAAGTTTGGGGTGCTGCCCCAGAACGCATCACGAGAAAATGAAGTCCTTTCCAGGAATACCATATGAAGGACCGGTGTTCACTAAAACGGTCATAACTTTGTCATCCGGAGTCCGTTTTAGACGCACAAGTACTCAAAATGCTCGTGATGAGCGTGGGAATCTAGATAATACTTTCGGAGTACACAGGAGGCCCGGAGAACCCTCAAATTCGGCCCCTAAGTAGAACTTTTCCCCCTGAAAGTCAAAGAACATCATTTCCCGCTGCTTTTCAGACAAGTTTCTTAAATCATTGGCAGACCTTTGGAAGGAAATCTAAGAGATTATGGTGAGTATAAACATTAGTCCACCTGGTAAGGACAAACGTTGCATTCTGCACATGCTCTTTGACCCGGGGAATCCCATTTGGTTGTAAATTCAAGAAAAAAAATAAGGCGACTATAAGCCTTATTGTCCTTGTCTTTGCCATGTGGCATGCCATAACATACATGGGTGACAACCAAAAATAGGAGGGCATTCCTGGAATCGGTCAATATATATGTGGAAACAATACCTCCACTATAGAGGACACAAAAGTTTTGGAAGGTGCGCCAGAACGCGTCACGAGAAAATGAAGTTCTTTCAAGGATTCCCATAGGAAGGATTGGCGTTCACTAAAATGGTCACAACTTTGTCATTGGGAGTTCGTTTTGGACCCACAAGTACTCAAAATGCTCCCGACGAGCATGGGAATCTGGAAAATACTTCCGGCTTGCGCAAGAGGCCCGGAGAACCATCAAATTCATCCCCTAAGCAGGACTTTTTGCCCCTTAAAGTCAAAGAACATCATTTGTCGCTTCTTTTCACACAAGTTTCTGAGCCCGTTGGCTCTCCTTTGGAAGGAAATCCGAGATATTATGGTGAGTATAAACATTAGTATGACTGGTAAGGACAAGCGTTGCATTCTGCACATGCTCTATGATCCGGGGAATCGCATTTGGTTGTAAATTCAAGAAAATAAGGCGACTATTAGACTTCTTCTCCTTGTTTTTCCCGCGTGGCATGTCGTAACGTACATGTGTGACAATCAATAATAGGAGGGCATTCCTGGCATCGGTCAATATATATGTGGAAACAATATCTCCACTATGGAATACACAAAAAATTTGGGTGGCGCGCCAGAACGCGTCACGAGAAAATGAAGTGCTTTCAAGGACCGCCATATGAAGGACCGGTGTTCACTAGAACCGTCATAACTTTGTCATTCAGAGTCCGTTTCGGACCCACAAGTACTCAAATTGCTCGTTACGAGCATGGAAATCTAGAAAATACGTCCGGCTTGCCTAGGAGTCCCGAAGGACCCTCAAATTCGGCCCCTAAGCAATACTTTTTTCCCCTGAAAGTCAAAGAACTTCATTTGTCGCTGCTTTTCAAGCAAGTTTCTGAACCCATTAGCACTCCTTTGGAAGGATATCCAAGATATTATGGTGAGTATAAACATTAGGCCCTCTGGTAAGGACAAACGTTGCATTCTGCACATGCTCTATGATCCGAGGAATTCCATTTGGTTGTAAATTCAAGAAAATAAGGCGGCTATAAGCATTATTCTCCTTGTTTCGGAACCACAAGTACTCAAAATGCTCGCAACGAGTGTGGGAATCTAGAAAATACTTCCAGCTTGCACAGGAGGCCTGGAGGACCCGCAAATTCGGCCGTTAGGAAAGACTTTTTTCCCCTAAAACTCAAAGAACATCATTTGCCGCTGCTTTTAAGATAAGTTTCTGAACCCATTGGCACTCCTTTGGAAGGAAATCTGAGAGACTATGGTGAGTATAAACATTACTCTGCCTGGCAAGGACAAACGTTGCATTCTGCACATGCTCTTTGATCCAGAGAATCCCATTTGGTTGTAAGTTCAAGAAAAATAAGGCGACTATAAACCGTATTCTCCTTGTTTTTGCCGTGTGGCATGCGGTAACGTACGTGTGTGACAACCAATAATAGGAGGGCAATATATATGTGGAAACAATATCTACACTATGGAGGACACAAAAAAATTTGGTGGCGCACCAGAAAGCGTCACGAGAAAATGAAGTTCTTTCAAGGACTAGCATATGAAGGACCGGTGTTCACCAAAACGGTTATAACTTTGTCATTCGGAGTCCGTTTCGGACCCACAAGTACTCAAAATGCTCGCGACGAGGATGGGAATCTACAAAATGCTCCCGGCTTGTGCAACATGCCTGGAGGAACCTCAAATTCGGCTGCTAAGTAGGACTTTTCTCCCCTAAAAGTCACAGAACATCAGTTGCCACTACTTTTCGCACAGGTTTCAGAACCTATTGGCACTCCTTTGGAAGGAAATCTGAGAGATTGTGGTGAGTATAAACATTAGTCCTCCTGGCAAGCTCAAACTTTGCATTCCGCACATGCTCTTTGATCTGGGGAATCCCATTTGTTTGTAAATTCAAGAAAAAGAAGGCGACTATAAGCCTTATTCTCCTTGTTTTTGCGGTGTGGCATGCCGTAACATACGTGTGTGACAACCAGTAATAGGAGGGAATTCCTAGTGTCGGTCAATGGATATGTGGAAACAATATGTCCACTATGGAGGACAAAAAAGTTTGGGGCGGTGCCCCAGAACGCATCACGAGAAAATGAAGTCCTTTCCAGGAATACCATATGAAGGACCGGTGTTCACTAAAACGGTCATAACTTTGTCATCCGGAGTCCGTTTTAGACCCACAAGTACTCAAAATGCTCGTGATGAGCGTGGGAATCTAGATAATACTTTCGGAGTACACAGGAGGCCCGGAGAACCCTCAAATTCGGCCCCTAAGTAGAACGTTTCCCCCTGAAAGTCAAAAAACATCATTTGCCGCTGCTTTTCAGACAAGTTTCTTAAATCATTGGCAGACCTTTGGAAGGAAATCTAAGAGATTATGGTGAGTATAAACATTAGTCCACCTGGTAAGGACAAACGTTGCATTCTGCACATGCTCTTTGACCCGGGGAATCCCATTTGGTTGTAAATTCAAGAAAAAAAATAAGGCGACTATAAGCCTTATTGTCCTTGTCTTTGCCATGTGGCATGCCGTAACGTACATGGGTGACAACCAAAAATAGGAGGGCATTCCTGGAATCGGTCAATATATATGTGGAAACAATACCTCCACTATAGAGGACACAAAATTTTTGGACGGTGCGCCAGAACGCGTCACGAGAAAATGAAGTTCTTTCAAGGATTGCCATAGGAAGGATTGGCGTTCACTAAAATGGTCACAACTTTGTCATTGGGAGTTCGTTTTGGACCCACAAGTACTCAAAATGCTCCCGACGAGCATGGGAATCTGGAAAATACTTCCGGCTTGCGCAAGAGGCCCGGAGAACCATCAAATTCATCCCCTAAGCAGGACTTTTTGCCCCTTAAAGTCAAAGAACATCATTTGTCGCTTCTTTTCACACAAGTTTCTGAGCCCGTTGGCTCTCCTTTGGAAGGAAATCCGAGATATTATGGTGAGTATAAACATTAGTATGACTGGTAAGGACAAGCGTTGCATTCTGCACATGCTCTATGATCCGGGGAATCGCATTTGGTTGTAAATTCAAGAAAATAAGGCGACTATTAGACTTCTTCTCCTTGTTTTTCCCGTGTGGCATGTCGTAACGTACATGTGTGACAACCAATAATAGGAGGGCATTCCTGGCATCGGTCAATATATATGTGGAAACAATATCTCCACTATGGAATACACAAAAAATTTGGGTGGCGCGCCAGAACGCGTCACGAGAAAATGAAGTGCTTTCAAGGACCGCCATATGAAGGACCGGTGTTCACTAGAACCGTCATAACTTTGTCATTCAGAGTCCGTTTCGGACCCACAAGTACTCAAATTGCTCGTTACGAGCATGGAAATCTAGAAAATACGTCCGGCTTGCCTAGGAGTCCCGGAGGACCCTCAAATTCGGCCCCTAAGCAATACTTTTTGCCCCTGAAAGTCAAAGAACTTCATTTGTCGCTGCTTTTCAAGCAAGTTTCTGAACCCATTAGCACTCCTTTGGAAGGATATCCAAGATATTATGGTGAGTATAAACATTAGGCCCTCTGGTAAGGACAAACGTTGCATTCTGCACATGCTCTATGATCCGAGGAATTCCATTTGGTTGTAAATTCAAGAAAATAAGGCGGCTATAAGCATTATTCTCCTTGTTTCGGAACCACAAGTACTCAAAATGCTCGCAACGAGTGTGGGAATCTAGAAAATACTTCCAGCTTGCACAGGAGGCCTGGAGGACCCGCAAATTCGGCCGTTAGGAAAGACTTTTTTCCCCTAAAACTCAAAGAACATCATTTGCCGCTGCTTTTAAGATAAGTTTCTGAACCCATTGGCACTCCTTTGGAAGGAAATCTGAGAGACTATGGTGAGTATAAACATTGCTCTGCCTGGCAAGGACAAACGTTGCATTCTGCACATGCTCTTTGATCCAGAGAATCCCATTTGGTTGTAAGTTCAAGAAAAATAAGGCGACTATAAACCGTATTCTCCTTGTTTTTGCCGTGTGGCATGCGGTAACGTACGTGTGTGACAACCAATAATAGGAGGGCAATATATATGTGGAAACAATATCTACACTATGGAGGACACAAAAAAATTTGGTGGCGCACCAGAAAGCGTCACGAGAAAATGAAGTTCTTTCAAGGACTAGCATATGAAGGACCGGTGTTCACCAAAACGGTTATAACTTTGTCATTCGGAGTCCGTTTCGGACCCACAAGTACTCAAAATGCTCGCGACGAGGATGGGAATCTATAAAATGCTCCCGGCTTGTCCAACATGCATGGAGGAACCTCAAATTCGGCTGCTAAGTAGGACTTTTCTCCCCTAAAAGTCACAGAACATCAGTTGCCACTACTTTTCGCACAGGTTTCAGAACCTATTGGCACTCCTTTGGAAGGAAATCTGAGAGATTGTGGTGAGTATAAACATTAGTCCTCCTGGCAAGCTCAAACTTTGCATTCCGCACATGCTCTTTGATCTGGGGAATCCCATTTGTTTGTAAATTCAAGAAAAAGAAGGCGACTATAAGCCTTATTCTCCTTGTTTTTGCGGTGTGGCATGCCGTAACATACGTGTGTGACAACCAGTAATAGGAGGGAATTCCTAGTGTCGGTCAATGGATATGTGGAAACAATATGTCCACTATGGAGGACAAAAAAGTTTGGGGCGGTGCCCCAGAACGCACCAGGAGAAAATGAAGTCCTTTCCAGGAATACCATATGAAGGACCGGTGTTCACTAAAACGGTCATAACTTTGTCATCCGGAGTCCGTTTTAGACCCACAAGTACTCAAAATGCTCGTGATGAGCATGGGAATCTAGATAATACTTTCGGAGTACACAGGAGGCCTGGAGAACCCTCAAATTCGGCCCCTAAGTAGAACGTTTCCCCCTGAAAGTCAAAAAACATCATTTGCCGCTGCTTTTCAGACAAGTTTCTTAAATCATTGGCAGACCTTTGGAAGGAAATCTAAGAGATTATGGTGAGTATAAACATTAGTCCACCTGGTAAGGACAAACGTTGCATTCTGCACATGCTCTTTGACCCGGGGAATCCCATTTGGTTGTAAATTCAAGAAAAAAAATAAGGCGACTATAAGCCTTATTGTCCTTGTCTTTGCCATGTGGCATGCCGTAACGTACATGGGTGACAACCAAAAATAGGAGGGCATTCCTGGAATCGGTCAATATATATGTGGAAACAATACCTCCACTATAGAGGACACAAAATTTTTGGACGGTGCGCCAGAACGCGTCACGAGAAAATGAAGTTCTTTCAAGGATTGCCATAGGAAGGATTGGCGTTCACTAAAATGGTCACAACTTTGTCATTGGGAGTTCGTTTTGGACCCACAAGTACTCAAAATGCTCCCGATGAGCATGGGAATCTGGAAAATACTTCCGGCTTGCGCAAGAGGCCCGGAGAACCATCAAATTCATCCCCTAAGCAGGACTTTTTGCCCCTTAAAGTCAAAGAACATCATTTGTCGCTTCTTTTCACACAAGTTTCTGAGCCCGTTGGCTCTCCTTTGGAAGGAAATCCGAGATATTATGGTGAGTATAAACATTAGTATGACTAGTAAGGACAAGCGTTGCATTCTGCACATGCTCTATGATCCGGGGAATCGCATTTGGTTGTAAATTCAAGAAAATAAGGCGACTATTAGACTTCTTCTCCTTGTTATTCCCGTGTGGCATGTCGTAACGTACATGTGTGACAACCAATAATAGGAGGGCATTCCTGGCATCGGTCAATATATATGTGGAAACAATATCTCCACTATGGAATACACAAAAAATTTGGGTGGCGCGCCAGAACGCGTCACGAGAAAATGAAGTGCTTTCAAGGACCGCCATATGAAGGACCGGTGTTCACTAGAACCGTCATAACTTTGTCATTCAGAGTCCGTTTCGTACCCACAAGTACTCAAATTGCTCGTTACGAGCATGGAAATCTAGAAAATACGTCCGACTTGCCTAGGAGTCCCGGAGGACCCTCAAATTCAGCCCCTAAGCAATACTTTTTGCCCCTGAAAGTCAAAGAACTTCATTTGTCGCTGCTTTTCAAGCAAGTTTCTGAACCCATTAGCACTCCTTTGGAAGGATATCCAAGATATTATGGTGAGTATAAACATTAGGCCCTCTGGTAAGGACAAATGTTGCATTCTGCACATGCTCTATGATCCGAGGAATTCCATTTGGTTTTAAATTCAAGAAAATAAGGCGGCTATAAGCATTATTCTCCTTGTTTCGGAACCACAAGTACTCAAAATGCTCGCAACGAGTGTGGAAATCTAGAAAATACTTCCAGCTTGCACAGGAGGCCTGGAGGACCCGCAAATTCGGCCGTTAGGAAAGACTTTTTTCCCCTAAAACTCAAAGAACATCATTTGCCGCTGCTTTTAAGATAAGTTTCTGAACCCATTGGCACTCCTTTGGAAGGAAATCTGAGAGACTATGGTGAGTATAAACATTACTCTGCCTGGCAAGGACAAACGTTGCATTCTGCACATGCTCTTTGATCCAGAGAATCCCATTTGGTTGTAAGTTCAAGAAAAATAAGGCGACTATAAACCGTATTCTCCTTGTTTTTGCCGTGTGGCATGCGGTAACGTACGTGTGTGACAACCAATAATAGGAGGGCAATATATATGTGGAAACAATATCTACACTATGGAGGACACAAAAAAATTTGGTGGCGCACCAGAAAGCGTCACGAGAAAATGAAGTTCTTTCAAGGACTAGCATATGAAGGACCGGTGTTCACCAAAACGGTTATAACTTTGTCATTCGGAGTCCGTTTCGGACCCACAAGTACTCAAAATGCTCGCGACGAGGATGGGAATCTATAAAATGCTCCCGGCTTGTGCAACATGCCTGGAGGAACCTCAAATTCGGCTGCTAAGTAGGACTTTTCTCCCCTAAAAGTCACAGAACATCAGTTGCCACTACTTTTCGCACAGGTTTCAGAACCTATTGGCACTCCTTTGGAAGGAAATCTGAGAGATTGTGGTGAGTATAAACATTAGTCCTCCTGGCAAGCTCAAACTTTGCATTCCGCACATGCTCTTTGATCTGGGGAATCCCATTTGTTTGTAAATTCAAGAAAAAGAAGGCGACTATAAGCCTTATTCTCCTTGTTTTTGCGGTGTGGCATGCCGTAACATACGTGTGTGACAACCAGTAATAGGAGGGAATTCCTAGTGTCGGTCAATGCATATGTGGAAACAATATGTCCACTATGGAGGACAAAAACGTTTGGGGCGGTGCCCCAGAACGCATCACGAGAAAATGAAGTCCTTTCCAAGAATACCATATGAAGGACCGGTGTTCACTAAAACGGTCATAACTTTGTCATCCGGAGTCCGTTTTAGACCCACAAGTACTCAAAATGCTCGTGATGAGCGTGGGAATCTAGATAATACTTTTGGAGTACACAGGAGGCCCGGAGAACCCTCAAATTCGGCCCCTAAGTAGAACTTTTCCCCCTGAAAGTCAAAGAACATCATTTGCCGCTGCTTTTCAGACAAGTTTCTTAAATCATTGGCAGACCTTTGGAAGGAAATCTAAGAGATTATGGTGAGTATAAACATTAGTCCACCTGGTAAGGACAAACGTTGCATTCTGCACATGCTCTTTGACCCGGGGAATCCCATTTGGTTGTAAATTCATGAAAAAAAATAAGGCGACTATAAGCCTTATTGTCCTTGTCTTTGCCATGTGGCATGCCGTAACGTACATGGGTGACAACCAAAAATAGGAGGGCATTCCTGGAATCGGTCAATATATATGTGGAAACAATACCTCCACTATAGAGGACACACAATTTTTGGACGGTGCGCCAGAACGCGTCACGAGAAAATGAAGTTCTTTCAAGGATTGCCATAGGAAGGATTGGTGTTCACTAAAATGGTCACAACTTTGTCATTGGGAGTTCGTTTTGGACCCACAAGTACTCAAAATGCTCCCGACGAGCATGGGAATCTGGAAAATACTTCCGGCTTGCGCAAGAGGCCCGGAGAACCGTCAAATTCAGCCCCTAAGCAGGACTTTTTGCCCCTTAAAGTCAAAGAACATCATTTGTCGCTTCTTTTCAGACAAGTTTCTGAGCCCGTTGGCTCTCCTTTGGAAGGAAATCCGAGATATTATGGTGAGTATAAACATTAGTATGACTGGTAAGGACAAGCGTTGCATTCTGCACATGCTCTATGATCCGGGGAATCGCATTTGGTTGTAAATTCAAGAAAATAAGGCGACTATTAGACTTCTTCTCCTTGTTTTTCCCGTGTGGCATGTCGTAACGTACATGTGTGACAACCAATAATAGGAGGGCATTCCTGGCATCGGTCAATATATATGTGGAGACAATATCTCCACTATGGAATACACAAAAAAATTGGGTGGCACGCCAGAACGCGTCAGGAGAAAATGAAGTGCTTTCAAGGACCGCCATATGAAGGACCGGTGTTCACTAAAACCGTCATAACTTTGTCATTCAGAGTCCGTTTCGGACCCACAAGTACTCAAATTGCTCGTTACGAGCATGGAAAAATAGAAAATATGTCTGGCTTGCCTAGGAGTCCCGGAGGACCCTCAAATTCGGCCCCTAAGCAATACTTTTTGCCCCTGAAAGTCAAAGAACTTCATTTGTCGCTGCTTTTCAAGCAAGTTTCTGAACCCATTAGCACTCCTTTGGAAGGATATCCAAGATATTATGGTGAGTATAAACATTAGGCCCTCTGGTAAGGAAAAACGTTGCATTCTGCACATGCTCTATGATCCGAGGAATTCCATTTGGTTGTAAATTCAAGAAAATAAGGCGGCTATAAGCATTATTCTCCTTGTTTCGGAACCACAAGTACTCAAAATGCTCGCAACGAGTGTGGGAATCTAGAAAATACTTCCAGCTTGCACAAGAGGGCTGGAGGACCCTCAAATTCGGCCCCTATGCAGGACTTTTTGCCCCTGAAAGTCAAAGAACATCATTTGTCACTGCTTTTCAGAAGTTTCTGAACTCATTGGCACCAAGATGAAGAAGATCAAGTCATCTCTGACTAAGATTTGAGCCCCGCTCTAGTTGTCTCCAAGGTCTTGACACTTCAACATTAATAAGACGAAGACCAAAGATGCCATATCTTCCACACCAAGGCGGGCTTCAATGGAAGGTCCGTGAAGGTCATCATCGACGGAGGAAGTTGCCATAACTTGGCAAGTGAAAAACTATGCTCCAAGATCCAATTGCTCAAGATGAAGCATCCTCATCCCTACAAGGTCCAATGGTTAAGCGACTCCCACACTATTCAAGTGGAGTACATGGTGCAAGTTTCCTTCGAGATAGGAGCATGTGAAGACACGTTGGAATGTGATGTCGTTCCGATGTCCGTTTGCCACCTCCTACTTGGACAACCATGGCAATTAGACCGAGGCCTCATCTACAACGGACGAACAAACCACTATAGCTTTAAGATGAAGGGAAATGAGTACGTGCTATGACCTATGTCTCCAAGTCAAGTGCTCTCTGACAAGCAAGCCACCCATCGTCTAGAGAATAGTGAGAGAGTGATCCACCCAAAAGGGAGTGAGAGCCACAAGCCCAAAAAGAGTACCTCCACGGTGAGTGACAAATAAAACCTAGTACTATTTGCCACCAAAAGTGAGATGAGAGAAGTGTGTGAGAACCCATGAAGTGTTATGCACTATGTCATTTTGTGCAAGGACGAGGCACCAAAAACTAACACCTCTGACAATCTACCTTTAGTGTTATCTTCTCTATTGTAGGAATTCCAATACGTTTTCCCCGACGAGCTACCTCTGGGTCTACCTCCCCTTCGAAGCATCGAACACCGAATCGACCTCATCCCCAGAGCACCTCTTCCTAACAAGGCTCCCTACCACGTCAACCCCGAGGAAACCAAGGAGATCCAACGACAAGTACAATAACTCATCGACAACGGCCATGTACGAGAAAGCTTGAGCCCTTGTGTCGTCCCGGTAATCCTTGTTCCCAAGAAAGATGGTACATATCACATGTGTTCTGATTATCGTCCTATCAATGCTATCACAGTTAGATATTGGTAGATGAGCTTAGCGGAGCCACAATTTTCTCTAAAATTGATCTTAAAAGTGGCTATTACCAAATCCGCATATAAGAAGGTGATGAATGGAAAACCGCTTTTAAAACCAAGTTTAGATTGTATGAATGGTTGGTCATGCCAATGGGCTTATCCGAAGCACCCGGTAATTTCATGCGAGTCATGCATTTTGTTCTTCGACCCTACATTGGCGTATTTGTTGTGGTTTACTTTGACGATATTCTTGTCTTTAGCAAATCTCTTAAAGATCATGGCACCCATCTTAGAACCGTGTCGCAAACTATTAGAAAAGAGCGCCTTTCTACTAATATGGACAAATGCCTTTTTGGTGTTCATAAGCTTGTTTTCTTGGGTTTCGTTGTGTCTTCTAAGGGTATTCATGTAGATGAATCTAAGATCAATGTTATTAAAACTTGGCCACAACCAACCAATTTGCAACAAGTGTGAAGTTTTCTTGGTTTAGCCGGTTTCTATCATAGATTCGTTAAGAACTTCAGCACTATTGCATCCCCTTTGCATGCCTTGAGTAAGAAAAATGCACCTTTTGTTTGGGGACCATTCGAGGACATCGCATTTGATGAGCTTAAGAATTTTCTTACTCATGCTCCCGTGCTTGCTTTACCCAAATTTGAGAAAACTTTTGAAGTCCATTGCGATGCTAGCAGTAATGGCATAGGAGGTGTGATAATGCAAGAGAAGCTCCCAATTGCTTAATTTAGTGAGAAACTTTCAGGTGCGCAACTAAATTATCCCATCTATGAAAAAGAGCTATATGCCTTAGTGTGAGTTTTGCATGAGTGGGAAAATTATCTTCGCCCTCGTGAATTTGTCACTCATACCGACCATGAACCGCTTAAGTAAATTAAGGGTCAAACTAAGTTAAACAAGCATCGTGCTAAGTAGAGTGAGTTCATTGAGTCATTTTCTTCATTTGTTAGTTTTGCAAGAATCTCATGGAGGAGGACTTATGGGACACATTGGACGCGACAAGACATTCGCCACACTCTCCAAGAACTACTTTTAGCGCAACATTTTCTGCGACATCTCATGTTTCACCAACCAGTGCTCTACATGTTGCAAAGCTAAGTCTAAAGCTCAATCCCATGATCTCTATATGCCACTTCCTATTCCATATCACCCATGGGAAGATATTAGTATGGACTTTGTACTTGGGTTGCCTAGAACTCGAAATGGCAAAAATTCTATGTTTTTTGTTGTGGACCGATTCCCTAAGATGGCTCATTTCATCCCATGCAACAAGATAGATGATGGTTCACATGTTGCAAATCTTTTCTATACGGAAATCTTGCGCCTCCATGGAGTGCCAAAGACAATTGTCTCGGACCGTGATGTCAATTTCCTAAGCTACTTTTGGAAGAATCTATGCGCCAAGATCGGAATCAAGCTCTTGTTATCTTCGGCATACCATCCTCAAACTGACGGCCAAACGGAGGTCACGAACCAGGCACTATCTCTACTATGTGTGTTGATCAAGAAGAACATCAAAGAGTGGGAAGAGTGTCTACCCATCGCCGAGTACGCCTACTATCGTGCAAGACATTCAACTACCGTCAAGTCCCCCTTCGAGGTCGTCTACGGCTTCAACCCGTTGCCCCCATTGGACATTCTTCCTCTACCTCTACAACAGCGCATCAACATGGATGCGAGTACACGAGTGAGCTACATCAAGAAGATGCATGAAGATACAAGGAACATCGTCGAGCTTCAAGTACAACGTCTCATGACCAAGATCAACATCAACAAGCAACCCATGATATTCAACATTGGAGATCTTGTGTGGCTACACCTTCGCAAGGACCACTTCCCCAACGATTGCAAATCCAAGCTTCTACTGCGAGCCAATGAACCTTTCAAAGTGCTAGCACGCTACAACAACAACGCTAAAAAGATCGACCTCCCGCGCGACAAGTACAACGTGAGCGACGTCTTCAATGTCAAATATCTCTCTCCCTACCATGGTGATGAAGCTTTCGATCGGAGGTCGGATCTTTCCCAGGGGGGGGGAGGATGCGGAGCATCCTATGGTCATCCCCACAGATCTACCTACATCTCCCACGATACCACTTGGACCAATGACAAGAGCTCGAGCAAAGGCTATCAAAGATAAGGTGAACTTGCTCCTCTCCGAACTACCACTTTCTACATATGAGATATGGCTAATACCTCAAGCCGACACCCTATGTGTGAACAGGTACTTGGAGGAAAGCCATGGGACAGCTACACCCATCGGACAATATGGCTAGGACACCAAGTACAATGACCAAGAGGAAGAGTTACCAGGAATCTACAGTCATCGGATGACCGGTCTCGTTGGATGTCCGACGCCTTGGAGCTCCAGCCAGCCAGCCGAGTCCCAGCCTGCACACGCTCCAGCGACCGAACGATCGACACCGATAGGACAACCGACATGCTCCAGCCACTGGACGACTGGCACCACCATCACAGAACAAAAACATTAGAAGTATGGAGACTACCGGATGTCCGATGCCAGCCGGGAATCCGACGACAACCATCCCGAGCCAAACCATCGGACTTTCGACAAGTACCGGACGTCTGGACCCTCGCGAGCCACCGGACGACCTGTAGCTGTCGGACGTCCGACGCTTGTGTGTTGATAGCATGGTGGGCCGAAGCCCATGTACCCCTTTGTCCACTTAGACTATATATACTCCTCCTCCCCCCCCCCCTTTTTAGGGTCAGCATAGTGATAGCTCATTTGAGAGATAGAGCTTTGTGTTGGGGATCGTAGCAGAAATTTAAAATTTTCTACGCATCACCAAGATCAATCTATGGAGTATTCTAGCAACGAGGGGAAGGGGAGTGCATCTACATACCCTTGTAGATCGCTAAGCGGAAGCGTTGCAAGAACGCGGATGAAGGAGTCGTACTCACAGCGATTCAGATCGTGGTTGACTCCGATCTAAGCGCCGAACAACGGCGCCTCCGTGTTCAACACACGTGCAGCCCAGTGACATCTCCTACGCCTTGATCCAGCAAGGGGAGAAGGAGAGGTTGGGAAGACTCTGTCTAGCAGTAGCACGATGGCATGGTGGTGGTGGAGGAGCGTGGAACTCCAGCAGGGCTTCGCCAAGCACTACGAGAGATGAGGAGGGAGAGAGCTAGGGCTGCGCCAAGAGAGAGATGATCTCGTGTATGTTGCAGCCCCCAATACCTCAAGTATATATAGGGGAAGGGGAGGGGCTGCGCCCCCATCTAGGGTTCCCTCCCTAGGGATGGCGGCACCCCCAAAACCCATCTAGGGTTGTGTCCAAGGGGGGAAAGAGAGGAGGCGCACCTAAGGTGGGCCTTAAGGCCCATCTGCCCTAGGGTTTGCTCCCCTCCCCTCTAGGAGGCGCCTTGGTACTTGGTGGGAGGCGCCCCAGCCCACCTAGGGGCTGGTCCCTTCCCACTATTGGCCCATCTAGGGCTCCGGGGCTGGTGGCCCCTCCCGGTGGACCCCCGGACCCCTCCGGTGGTCCCGGTACACTACCGGTGATGCCCGGAACACTTCCGATGGCCAAAACCATACTTCCTATATATTAATATTTACCTCCGGACCATTCCGGAACTCCTCGTGACGTCCAGGATCTCATCCGAGACCCTGAACAACATTCAGGAACCGCATACATACTTTCCCTATAACCCTAGCATCATCGAACCTTAAGTGTGTAGACCCTACGGGTTCGGGAGTCATGCAGACATGGCCGAGGCAACTCTCCGGTTAATAACCAACAGCGGGATCTGGATACCTATGTTGGCTCCTACATGTTCCACGATCATCTCATCGGATGAACCACGAGATTCGATCTCGTATACAATTCCTTTTGTCTAGCGGTATAGTAGTTGCCCGAGATTCGATCGTCGGTATCCCGATACCTTGTTCAATCTCGTTACCGGCAAGTCTCTTTACTCGTTCCGTAACACATCATCCCGTGATCAACTCCTTGGTCACATTTTGCACATTATGATGATGTCCTACCGAGTGGGCCCAGAGATACCTCTCCGTTTACATGGAGTGACAAATCCCAGTCTTGATTCGTGCCAACCCAACAGACACTTTCAGAGATACCTGTAGTGTACCTTTATAGCCACCCAGTTATGTTGTGACGTTTGGCACACCCAAAGCACTCCTACGGTATCCGGGAGTTGCACAATCTCATGGTCTAAGGAAATGATACTTGACATTAGAAAAGCTTTAGCATACGAACTACACGATCTTGTGCTAGGCTTAGGATTGGGTCTTGTCCATCACATCATTCTCCTAATGATGTGATCCCGTTATCAACGACATCCAATATCCATGGTCAGGAAACTGTAACCATCTATTGATCAACGAGCTAGTCAACTAGAGGCTTACTAGGGACATGGTGTTGTCTATGTATCCACACATGTATCTGAGTTTCCTATCAATACAATTCTAGCATGGATAATAAACGATTATCATGAACAATGAAATATAATAATAATAACTAATTTATTATTGCCTCTAGGGCATATTTCCAACAGTCTCCCACTTGCACTAGAGTCAATAATACCATGTGATTAACACTCACAGGTCACATCGCCATGTGACCAACATCCAAAGAGTTTACTAGAGTCACTAATCTAGTTCACATCACTATGTGATTAATACTCAATGAGTTCTGGGTTTGATCATGTTATGCTTTTGAGAGAGGTTGTAGTCAACGGGTCTTGCCATATTCAGATCCCTATGTATTTCGCAAAACTTTATGTTATATCGTAGATGCTGCTACCACGTTCCACTTGGAGCTATTCCAAATTGTTGCTCCATTATACGTATCCGGTATCTCTACTCAGAGCTATCTGGATAGGTGTTAAGCTTGCATCGACGTAACTCTTTACGTCGAACTCTTTATCACCTCCATAACCGAGAAACATTTCCTTATTCCTCTAAGGATAATTTTGACCGCTATCTGGTGATCCAATCCTAGATCACCTTTGTACCCTCTTGCCAGACATGTGGCAAGGCACACATCTGGTGCGGCACTCAGCATGGCATACTGTACCGAGCCTATGACAAAAGCATAGGGGACGACCTTCGTCCTTCCTCTTTCTTCTGTCGTGGTCAATATTCGAGTCTTACTCAACTTCACACCTTACAACTCAGGTAAGAACCCCTTCTTTGACTGATCTATTTTGAACTCCTTCAAAAACATGTCAAGGTGTGCGTTCTTTGAAAGTATCATCAGGCGTCTTGATCTATCTCCATAGATCTTGATGCCCAATATGTAAGCAGCTTTATCCAGGTCTTCCTTTGAAAAACACTCTTCAAACAACCGTTTATGCTTTCCAGAAATTCTACATCATTTCGAATCAACAATATGTCATCCACATATACTTATCAGAAATGTTGTAGTGCTCCCACTCACTTTCTTGTAAATAGAAGTTTCTAGCAAACATTGTATAAACCTAAAAGCTTTGATCACTCCATCAAAGCATATATTCCGACTCCGAGATGCTTGCTCTAGTCCATAGAAGGACTACTGGAGCCAGCATACCTTTTAGCATCCTTAGGATCGACAAAACCTTTTATTGTATCACATACAACTTTTTCTTATGAAAAGTGGTAAGAAAACTTGTTTTGGACATCCATCTGTCAGATTTCATAATCGAAAAATACAGCTAATGCTAACATGATTCCGACGGACTTAAGCATCGCTACGGGTGAGAAATTCTCATCGTAGTCAACTCCTTGAACTTGTGAACAGACTCTTTCCCACAAGTCGAGCTTCATAGACGGTAACATTACCGCCCACGTCCGTCTTCTTCTTAAAAATCCATTTATCTCAATGGCTTGACGATCATCAGGCAAGTCCACCAAAGTCCATACTTTGTTCTGATACATGGATCCTATCTCGAATTTCATGGCTTCTAACCATTTGTCGGAATATGGGCCCACCATCGCTTCTCCATAGCTCGTAGGTTCATTGTTGTCTAACAACATGATATTTAAGACAGGATTACCGTACCACTTAGGAGTAGTACATATCCTTGTCGACCTATGAGATTCAATAGCAACTTGATCCGAAGCTTCATGATCACTATCATTAACTTCCTCTTCAACAGACGTAGGCGCCACAGAAAACATCTTTCTGTGTTGCATCACTCTCTGGTTGAAGTAAAGGTTCGACAACCTCATCAAGTTCTATCTTCCTCTCACTCAATTCTTTCGAGAGAAACTCCTTCTCGAGAAAGGACCCGTTCTTAGCGACAAACAATTTGCGGTCGGATCTAAGATAGAAGGTATACCCACCTGTCACCTTTGGGTATCTTATGAAGATGTGTTTGTCCGCTTTGGGTTCAAGCTTCTCCGGCTGAAGCCTTAAGCATCGCAGCCCCAAACATTAAGAAACGACAACTTTGGTTTCTTGCCAAACCAATGTTCATACGACGTCGTCTCAACGGACTTATATTGTGTCCTATCTAAAGTGACTGCAACTATCTCTAATGCATAACCTCAAAATAATAGCCGTAGATCGGTAAGAGACATCATAGATCACACCATATCTCATAAGGTTCGATTACGACGTCCGGACACAACATTTATCTGTGGTGTTCCAGGTGGCTTCAACTGTGAAACAATTCCACAATGTCTTAAGTGATTACCAAACTCATAACTCAGAAATTCTCATCGATCAGATCGTAGGAATTTGATCTTCTTGTTATGATGGTTCTTAACTTCACTCTGAAATCACTTGAAATTTTCAAATGTTTCGGACTTGTGCTTCATTAAGTAAATATACCTATATCTACCCAAATCGTCAGTGAAGATGAGAAAATAGCGATATCCACCGCACGCTTCAATTCTCATTGGATCACATGCATCAGCATGTATGATTTCCAACAAGTCACTTGCCCATTTTCATTGTATCTGAAAATGGGGTCTTAGTCATCCTGCCCATGAGGCATGGCTCGCATGTGTCAAGCGATTCAAAATCAAGTGACTCCAAACATCAATCGACATGGAGTTTCTTCATGCATCTTACGCCAATATGACCTAAGCGGCAGTGCCACAAGAAAGTGGTACTATCATTATTAACTCTACATCTTTTGGCGTGAACATGTGTATTACCACTACCGAGATTCAATGAACCATTCACATAGGGTGCATGACCATGAAAGGTATTATTCATGTAAATAGAATAAACAATATTCTCTAACTTAAATGAATAACTGTATTGCAATGAACATGATCTAATCATATTCATGCTCAACGTAGACACCTGATAACATTTATCTAGGTTCAATACTAATCCCGAAGGCTGATAGAGCGTGCGATGGTGATCTCATCAACTTTGGAAACACTTCCAACACACATCGTCACCTCGCCCTTAGCCAGTCTCCGTTTAGTCCGTAGCTTTTGCTTCATGTCACCAATAATAGCAACTGAACCGGTATCCAATACCCAGGTGCTACCAGGAGTACTAGTGAGGTACACATTAATAACACATATATACTTTGTTGAAGTTTCCAGCCTTCTTATCTACCATGCATTTGGGGTAATTCCGCTACCAGTGACCGTTCCCCTTACAATAGAAGCACTTAGTCTCGGGTTTGGGTTCAACCTTGGGTTCCTTCACTGGAGCGGCAACTGGTTTTCCATCCATGAAGTTTCCCTTCTAGCCCTTGCCCTTCTTGAAACCAGTGTTCTTGTTAAACCATCAACACTTGATGCTCTTTCTTGATTTCTACCTTTTGCGGTCTTAAGCACCGCGAACAGCTCCGGGATCAACTCCATCCCTTGCATGTCATACTTCATCACGAAGATCTAGTAGCTTATTTATAGTGGCTAGAGAACTCTATCAATCACTATCTTATCTGGAAGTTTAACTCCCACTTGATTTAAGTGATTGTAGCACCCAGACAATCTGAGCACATGCTCACTAGCTGAGCTATTCTCCTCCATCTTGTTGGCAAAAGAACTTGTCAGAGGTCTCACACCTCTCAGCACGGGCATGAGCCTGAAATCCCAATTTCAGCTCTTGGAACATCTCATATGCCTTATGGCGTTCAAAACGTCATTGGAATCCCGATTCTAAGCCGTAAAGTATGGTGCACTAAACTATCAAGTAGTCATCAGGATGTGTCTGTCAGGTGTTCACAACATCCACAGACGACGTTGTAGGGGTTTGCACATCGAGCGGTGCATCAAAGACGTAAGCCTTCTGTGTAGCAGTGAGGACACTCCTTGGACTATGGACCTAGTCCGCACAATTGCTTACAATATCTTTCAACTTAATCTTTCTCTAGGAACATATTGAAACAGGGAGCTACAACGTGAGCTATTTATCTACAACATATTTGCAAAGACAATTTAGACTATGTTCATGATAATTGAGTTCATCTAATCAAATTATTTAATGAACTCCCACTCAGATAGACATCCCTCTAGTCATCTAAGTGAAACATGATCCGAGTTAACTAGGCCGTGTCCGATCATCACGTGAGACGGACTAGTCATAACGTTGAACATCTCATGTTGATCGTATCTTCTATACGACTCATGTTCGACCTTTCGGTCTTCCGTGTTCTGAGGCCATGTCTGTACATGCTAGGCTCGTCAAGTCAACCTAAGTGTGTAGCGACCAGACCTCAAACAGTCTGATCTCTGTGCTCTGGTGTCATCCCTGGATCAGTAATGCTGACACCACACAGTACTCGAAGGATTTATAGCAGAGTAGCAATCACACACTTATTACATCGAGTGTCTCAAACGAGAACTTATTACAATAAATATGGCTTAAGGCCATCTAATAACGATAACAGCGGAAGGCTTGGAAGATAGGTGAGTCCATCAACTCCAACAGCATCACTGAGTATAGAACCACGACCTAAAAACTCCTTAATCGTCGTCTGAAAAGTCTGCAACATTAACATTGCAGCCCAAAACGGGTCAGCACTTGGAATATGCTGGCAAGGCAACACATAGAGAGTAATGGAATGAAACAGCTATACTATATGCATATTTGGCTGGTGGAAAGCTCTATGGTTACAGTTTTGCGTAAAGCCAATTTTTCCCTACTTCAAAGGAATAAACTTATTTAACTATCATAGTAGTTGTTAAACATTGAGAATGGTTGACAGCATTCTCAATCCCAATTAAGCATCATCATTAAACATAACCCAACAAAATTAATTTAGAGTAACATGTTGAGATTCACATGAAAATCCAAGTACTAGATACTCAAGATGTCCATAATCGGGGACACGGCTAACCATGATTAGTTTGTTACACTCTGCAGAGGTTTGCGCACTTTTACCCACAAGACTCGATCGCCTCCGTTTGGTTTCTCGCACTACAAGGTGTTTGAGAAGACGGATGACCTAGACATAGTCTTTCAGAAGCGCTAGCACCTTACGATCGGTAGACCGTACCACCTACATCCCCTACATCTGCTAGTCTACCACTGTAAGAGTTCGCACAACTTAGTCAACTATGCTAGAGCCCATAATAGCTTGTGGCTGCACACGAAAGTTTCTAGTATGAATAGTCTCATGATCCCTTTGAGCCTGGGTGGCGGTCCAAAAGAAAACAGGCAAGTCCTGGAATACCCAGGTGCCTCAATCCACCCAGATGTGTGTTTAAGTTGCCACCTTAGATAAACCATTAATTAACAATCTCACATCTGTCATGGATATCACTCACCAAATCCACGTCTACTAGCATAGCATGGCATAATAAGCAAACGTAGAAGTAACTCCCAAAGGTTTGATAATAACATGTAATAGGTACTACCTCATCTACTTCCCATCCCATAATTTAATTAGATCCTAATCATGCAATGTGTGAGGATTGATCTAATGCAATAAAACTGGGTAGTAGAAAAGGTATGATCAAAGTGTTACTTGCCTTGCTGATGATCCGCGAAACCTAACGATTCGAAGTAACAGGCGGCGCACTCCGGGTATTCTATCGCAGACAAACAAAAAAGCATACAATAAGTACTCATCTAATGCATAGGTAAAACTCAAATAATAGATCTAACCAGAAAGTTCAACTTAAGAACTCCGGTTGGCAAAAAGAATCAAATCGAACGAAGCAACGAAAGTCAAACGGCGAAAGAAAACAACTTCGTTCTAGTAATCTGGATCTAGGGAAAATTTTACAGTAGCAAAAACTTGTTTAAGTTGGTTAAACGGATAGAGGGTTTCGAGACGAAACTCTAGGCGCTTGAATCGCCTGATTCCGATAAACGAGTGAAAAGTTATACTAAAACGAAAATCGGATCAGGAATCGCGATCAGAAAAATCGCGGATTTAATCCGAGAAAAAGAAAAATGACGAACACTCGCTAGAACGAACGAACGGACGAACGCTCGCTATTTAAATAAACCGGAAAACCGATCTATTTAAAAAAACCGAAACTAAAAAAACCAACGAAAACCAATCTTTTTTCTCTCTTTTTTTACAACGGCACGGAAAACGAGGCGCGACGAACCTCGGCGGCAGGATCCGGCGGTGGCGGCGGACGACGGCGGCGGCGCAACGGCGGCGGCGGCGACTTTGGGGCGGCTTGGGCGGATTAGGGTTTCCCCCCGGGGCCGGGCCTCGGCTTATAAAGCCCTCCCGGGCCAGTGTCCAGGTCGGAACGGCCCGTTAAGTCGGTTCGCATTTTTTTCAAAATTATTCCGCTCGGAAAAAAAATAAAAAGAAATACTAAATGGACTCCAAAAATTCCGAAATAAATTTTCACGAGGTTCTAAAATCAAGCCACACAAGGTGAACATTTATTTGGGACCTAAATGCAGTTTTGAAAAACACAGATTTTTCATAAATTCAAATAAAACACCGAAAAACTCCGAAATAAAATCTTATTTGATTTTATTATTAAATCCTCAAAATTTCTTTATTTTGGGAAAGTCATTTTATACCC
Source organism: Triticum aestivum (assembly GCF_018294505.1). Taxonomy (NCBI): domain Eukaryota; kingdom Viridiplantae; phylum Streptophyta; class Magnoliopsida; order Poales; family Poaceae; genus Triticum; species Triticum aestivum. Next base: position 236,383,481 of record NC_057806.1, read on the forward strand.
TCTCTCATATTTTTGTAATAGAAATAATTGATGATAAAATAAATAAAATGAAATGATCCTATTCTCAAAATTTGAGAAAACACAAATATGAAACTAACGAAATCCCCAACTCTCTCCGTGGGTCATTGAGTTGCGTAGAATTTCTAGGATCAACCAAAAAGCAAAATAAAATATGATATGCATGATGATCTAATGTATAACATTCCAAATTGAAAATTTGGGATGTTACAAACGTACCCCCCTTAAGATGAATCTCGCCCTCGAGATTCGGGTTGGCTAGAAAATAGGTGAGGGTGGTCTTTGAGCAAATCTTCCTCTCGCTCCCAGGTGGCTTCATCCTCCGTGTGGTGGCTCCTCTGAACTTTGCAAAACTTGATAACCTTGCTGCGAGTGACTCGGCTGGCAAACTCGAGAATCTTGACTGGTTCCTCCTCGTAGGTCAAATCGTTATCTAACTGAATAGTTTCCAAAGGCACTGTGTCTCTCAACGGTATATCAGCCATCTCCGCGTGACATTTCTTTAACTGAGAAACGTGGAACACATCATGAACTCCTGACAATCCTTCGGGCAATTCCAACTTGTAGGCCACTTCTCCCATACATTCCAAAACTCGATATGGTCCTACAAATCGTGGCGCTAACTTCCCTTTAACTCCAGAACGCTTTGTTCCTCGAAGTGGAGATACTCGAAGATAAGCTCTGTCTACGACTTCGTAAATTGTCTCCTTGCGTTTAGAATCTGCATAACTTTTCTGTCTGGACTGGGCTACCTTGAGCCTATCGCGAATCAACTTCACCTTCTGTTCAGACTCTTTAATCAAGTCAGGTCCAAACAACTGGCGGTCTCCAACTTCGTCCCATGACAACGATGTCCTGCACCTCCTTCCGTACAAAGCTTCGAAAGGGGCCATCTTCAAACTGGTTTGGTAACTGTTGTTGTAAGAGAACTCTGCATATGGCAAATTATCGTCCCAACTAGATCCGTAATCTAGCACACAAGCTCTCAGCATATCCTCCAAAATCTGATTGACTCTCTCGGTCTGTCCATCTGTCTATGGATGAAAAGTTGTACTAAATTCTAGCCTGGTACCCAAAGTTTCGTGCAACTGCTTCCAGAACTTTGAGGTAAACTGGGTTCCTCTATCTGATACGATACTCCTTGGAACTCCATGCAGACATACGATCATGGTCATGTATATCTTTGCCAACTTAGCACTGGTATAAGTGGTCTTTACTGGGATGAAATGAGCTACTTTCGTCAATCGATCAACTACAACCCAAATTGAGTCATAGCCTGAATGAGTCCTGGGTAATCTCGTGATAAAATCCATGCCTAGCTTATCCCACTTCCATTCGGGTTATCGGCAATGGTTGTAACAATCCTGCTGGCTTCTGATGCTCTGCCTTTACTCTCTGACATACATCACAAACTGCTACATACTCCACAATATCCTTCTTCATTCCGGTCCACCAAAAAATATACTTCAAATCCAAATACATCTTGGTATTTCCTGGGTGAATTGAATACGGTGAGTCGTGTGCCTCTTGCAAAATCAACTTCCTGATCTCCGGGTCATTGGGCACGTAAACACGGTCTTCAAACCATAGGGTGTCGTGCTCATCCTCACGAAATCCTTTAGCTTTTCCTTTGCTCAGTTTCTCCTTTATAGCGGCAATCTCTTTGTCAGCTTTCTAAGCTTCCCTGATTTTATCCATCAAAGTTGACTGAATCTCCAATGCTGCTACATAGCCTCTCGGAACTATTTCCAAACATAGTTCACGAAGATTTTTTGCCAACTCCTTGGGTATTTCTCCCTTCATTAATGTATTGACATGGCTCTTACGGCTTAATGCGTTAGCTACTATATTAGCCTTTCCAGGATGATAATGCAATTTCATATCACAATCCTTGATAAGCTCCAACCATCTCCTTTGTCTGAGATTTAACTCCTTCTGTGTGAAAATGTACTTCAAACTCATATGATCCATGTACACCTCACAATGATTTCCAATGAGAAAATGTCTCCATGTCTTCAATGCATGCACTACGGCTGCTAACTCCAAATCATGCGTGGCATAATTCAACTCATGAGGCTTCAGTTGTCTTGAGGCATATGAAACAACTCTCCCTTCCTGCATAAGCACTGCTCCAAGTCCTCGACGTGAAGCGTCGCAATACACCTCATAATCCTTGGTCTGGTCTGGCAAAATCAACACTGGTGAGGTAACCAATCGTTTCTTCAACTCCTGGAAACTAGCCTCACACTTCTCTGTCCAATTGAACTTGGTATCTTTCTTCAACAACTCAGTCATAGGCTTCGCAATCTTTGAGAAATTCTCAATAAATATCCGGTAGTATCCTGCGAGTCCAAGAAAACTCCGGATCTCTCCAACTGTTGTTGGGGCTTCCCACTTGGTCACAGTTTCAACTTTAGTGGGATCTACTGCTATACCCTCTCCAGATATAACATGTCCGAGGAATCTTACTTCCTTCAACCAAAACTCACATTTGCTGATCTTGGCATATAATTGATGTTCTCTGAGCTTTCCAAGTACCAACCGCAAATGCTCCTTATGTTCCTCTTCATTCTTCGAGTAAACCAGGATATCATCAATGAACACTACGACGAACTTATCCAAAAACTCCATAAACACTTTGTTCATTATGTTCATAAAATAGGCAAGTGCGTTAGTTAGACCAAATGACATAACGGTGTACTCATACAGCACATACCTGGTAGTAAAAGCTATCTTAGGAATATCATGTTCTCGAATCTTCAACTGGTGGTATCCTGATCGCAGATCGATCTTGAAAAATACCTTAGCTCCTTGCAATCGATCAAACAGATCATTGATCATTGGTAGTGGGTACTTGTTCTTGATCGTCACTTCATTCAATCCTCGATAATCAACAACCATCCTTAACGATCCATCTTTCTTCTCCACTAGAAGTACTGGTGATCCCCAAGGTGAAGAACTTGGGCGAATATATCCCTTATCCAGTAACTCCTTAATCTGCTTCTTAATTTCCAACAAATCCTTTGCTGGCATCCTATATGGTCTCTTTGATATTGGCCCTGTGCCTGGCAATAGCTCAATCAAAAACTCAATATCTCTATCCGGTGGCATGCCTGGCAACTCTTCTGGAAATACATCAGGGAAATCCCTTACCACTGGTACTTCCTCCTGCACAACTCCTGTTAGGCAATTTACTTGAGTCCTCTTTGGCACATGTCGGGATACATACTTGATCCTTCTCCCTTCTGGGGTGGTAAGCAAAATTGACTTACTAGCACTGATGAGGACATGACTACCTTGGATATGACCAAAAATATTGCATATATGCATATTTGTCAGGTGATTTCTAGTGCAAACTATTCAATAATCTATTTATGTTATCCAGAACAAAAATACTTCACACACTTTTGTGTTTTGTCTAATTGCAGGTGTATGGGACATTTGTACAATCCACATATGAAGATAAGGAAGAAAGAGATGTTTATTTGCTGTACAAAAAGTTCTCTCACGTCACTTTTGGCCCAAGAGAAGATAGAGTCCAAGTCTCTCACGTTCTGGATTCAGATTCGGACTGCACAGACACACCTGACTCAAAACGCACACAAGTTTTTCATACAGACTCCGAATTGGGTGATTCTTTTTTTGTTGGAAACTAGATTTCGTGCACTTTCCAACCCAATTGGAATCACCTTCAAATTCGTCCGGAGCGTTGAGTTGTGGACGAAACAATCTGATGCTGCAGTAGAATCCGAGTCAAACTACAAGTCCAAAGGTGTGACATCACCTCCACTTGGGCCCATTGGCCTTGTACGACCTAGATTTAGTTTTAGGCTGCCTTGGGACGTCCTCCCACCTCCTTGGCCGCCACCCCTTGCTCCTATATAAGTAGATCCATCTAGTAGCTTTTCTCTTGGGATTTGTTTAGTTAAAAGTTAGCCAGTGCAACTTCGTGTACTTCGTTTGTGTCCAACGACCAGACCAAGACCGCTTACAGATCCCCACCATTATCAATACTTCATATATATTCGCAATATTCAGATTGCTTTATCATATTAATGCTCGTTCTTCGATTGCTTGCAGGAATAGACCTTCGTGGTCAGGTTGATCGTGCTCCAGCGTGGTCAATAACCTCTCGGAGTTGGTTTAGCGATTGCTAAGGCGCAACGTCGTGCACGTTTGTAGTCGGATCGTCAAACTCGTCTCCACCAAATCGATAGTTATCATCTCATCGAAAGATCGGGACACCCTCGCCTCTATCAAGCACATTCAATATTCACTTCATACTTTGATAACCAATCCATGCCTAATATCACATCCAATCCTTGAGATTCCAATACTATTAGGTCTGAGGGAAAAACATAGTTACCAATCCTTAATGGTAACCGATCACACCATAGACTAGCCACATACTCTGCTCCGGGCGAGGTTACTAACATGGGTGACCTAAGGGCTTGGGTTGGTAGGTTATACTTATCCACAAATCCCCTTGAGATGTATGAATGTGATGCACCAGTATCAAAAAGAACGAGTGCAGTAAATGACTTAACCAAAAACTTACCTATTACTGCATCGGGCTGAGCTTCAACCTCCTCCACGCTAACGTGGTTCAGCTTCTTCCCAGAACTTCCATTGCCATTTTGGCCTTCAGGATATTCATTGACATAATGTCCAGTCTTCTGACACTTAAAACAAGTGACTTGGCTCAGGTCCTTCTTGGCTGGGGTTGATGGGTTGGTGCGGTTCTGGCCGTTGCTTCCTCCATTGCCATTACCATTCTTGGTGCCATTGTGATTGTGCGAGCTACCTCCTCCATGGGTATGATGTAAATGTCCTCCCGGTCTAGGGGTAAAACGTGGCTTCTGTTGAGCTCCTGAGTTGTACTTTCTTTGTCCATACTTCCTCTTGCGGTTCTCAATCTGCTGCTGCTTCCCTTCAATCATAAGAGCACGATCTACCAACTCCTGGTAGTTGTTGAAGGTTGCTACCATCAACTGCATGCTCAACTCATCATTCAGTCCTTACAGAAATTTCTCCTGCTTAGCTGCATCCGTAGCGATGTCATCTGGGACATAACGTGCTATCTTACTAAATTCCTCCACATACTGGCCAACGGTCCGTCCTCCTTGGCGCAAGTTGTGAAACTCACGCTTCTTCATGGCCATAGCTCCTGCTGAAACATGTGCAGTACGAAAAGCCTGCTGAAACTGGTCCCATGTGACAGTGTCAACTGGGAAAGTGGCTGTGAAATTCTCCCACCATGATGTCGCGGGTCCTTCTAACTGATGTGCGGCAAACTTCACCTTCTCTGCATCTGTGCATCCTGCTGTGGTTAACTCCCTAGCTGTCTTGCGGAGCCAATCATCTGCTACTATCGGCTCGGTGCTACTGGAAAACACCGGCGGATTTAGCCTAAGAAAACGGGCTAAGTGGTCAACATGTGGTGGTGGTGGTGGGTTGTTGTTGTTGTTCCCCTGATTCTGATTCTGGACTAGCAACTGCATCAATGTGTTCTGCTGCTGGATCAACTGGGTGAGCTCCGGTGGGAAGGCAAATCCGGGGTCACGTCTCGGAGGCATCTGAGGGTTTAGAAAAGATGAGATATAAGAATAGAGGGGGTCTAAAGAGAAAACACTACCCATATGCACATGAGGCAAAAGCAAACAATTCACTTCAATCAATCAAACAAGGGCATACAATTGATTTATCTATCGCAAAAGTGCTCGGACTACTATATTTACATGGTGGACTACTACTACTAATGAGGTGGTCTACTAGAAATATTCTTCGGTTGCAGACTCCATAATATCTGCTCCAGCTTCATCAACATAGTCATCATCACTACTATCTGCTTCCGAGTCGGTGCCGTCGATGATGATGTAGTCTTCCGGGCTAATTTCCTGGGGTTCTTTGTCTTCATCTACTAGAGTAGGGCCTCCCATAAATATTCCAATCTTCTTGATCAGGTCGTCATTCTTCTCCACCAATACTTCAATTTCTTCTTGATAATCTTCACGTGTAGCCTTGAGTTCTTCCTCCAGTTCCTTGATTCTAGTCTTAGCCTTCTTCAGATCTATCATGTCGGTGCACATCTGGTTCTCCTGTCGTCGAATGTGCTGGTTTAACTCCTGGATAAAAGCTGCAATTGATCTATCCTTCCAGGTGTTGATCATCTCCCAGTGCTCATCTTGGTGCCCACAAATCTGGTAGATAGTATCCTTGAGATCCTTGCGGTAGACTTCTCCAATGCGTCCCATGGCGATGTGAGCTGCCATGCTCTTTCCTAGACTCCAAGTTGGTGCATCAAAAGAAAACTCTACGGGCTTAGTGACTGGCATGAACGTCCTTCCTGGAACTTGAACTTGAATCATCCAGCGCTCTTCTTTAGGTAAAGTGGCATTGTAGGTTCCCATGAAGCTTGGTACTCCTATGTTCAGGTATCTAGTGACTTCCTTCAAGTGTCGTCCAAAGGGTGTATCTTCATCTGGTTGCGTGAACTTGTTCCTTGCATCCGCCATCCTAAAGAGTAGAAAAGATGAAAGGTCAGAAGAGAAGAGAGTGAATAGTGATCTAGGTCTCTAACTTAGTGGTCGTGTCCTACAGTCAGCGTGTGCTCTGATACCATCTCTGTAGCGACCAGACCTCAAACAGTCTGATCTCTGTGCTCCGGTGTCATCCCTGGATCAGTAATGCTGACACCACACAGTACTCGGAGGATTTATAGCAGAGTAGCAATCACACACTTATTACATCGAGTGTCTCAAATGAGAACTTATTACAATAAATATGGCTTAAGGCCATCTAATAACGATAACAGCGGAAGGCTTGGAAGATAGGTGAGTCCATCAACTCCAACGGCATCACTGAGTATAGAACCACGACCTAAAAACTCCTTAATCATCGTCTGAAAAGTCTGCAACATTAACATTGCAGCCCGAAACGGGTCAGCACTTGGAATATGCTGGCAAAGCAACACATAGAGAGTAATGGAATGAAATAGCTATACTATATGCATATTTGGCTGGTGGAAAGCTCTATGGTTACAGTTTTGCGTAAAGCCAATTTTTCCCTACTTCAAAGGAATAAACTTATTTAACTATCATGGTAGTTGTTAAACATTGAGAATGGTTGACAGCATTCTCAATCCCAATTAAGCATCATCATTAAACATAACCCAACAAAATTAATTTAGAGTAACATGTTGAGATTCACATGAAAATCCAAGTACTAGATACTCAAGATGTCCATAACCGAGGACACGGCTAACCATGATTAGTTTGTTACACTCTGCAGAGGTTTGCGCACTTTTAACCACAAGACTCGATCGCCTCCGTTTGGTTTCTCGCACTACAAGGTGTTTGAGAAGATGGATGACCGAGACATAGTCTTTCAGAAGCGCTAGCACCTTACGATCGGGTAGACCGTACCACCTACATCCCCTACATCTGCTAGTCTACCACTGTAAGAGTTCGCACAACTTAGTCAACTATGCTAGAGCCCATAATAGCTTGTGGCTGCACACGAAAGTTTCTAGTATGAATAGTCTCATGATCCCTTTGAGCCTGGGTGGCGGTCCAAAAGAAAACAGGCAAGTCCTGGAATACCCAGGTGCCTCAATCCACCCAGATGTGTGTTTAAGTTGCCACCTTAGATAAACCATTAATTAACAATCTCACATCTGTCATGGATATCACTCACCCAATCCACGTCTACTAGCATAGCATGGCATAATAAGCAAACGTAGAAGTAACTCCCAAAGGTTTGATAATAACAGGTAATAGGTACTACCTCATCTACTTCCCATCCCACAATTTAATTAGATCCTAATCATGCAATGTGTGAGGATTTATCTAATGCAATAAAACTGGGTAGTAGAAAAGGTATGATCAAAGTGTTACTTGCCTTGTTGATGATCCGCGAAACCTAACGATACGAAGTAACAGGCGGCGCACTCCGGGTATTCTATCACAGACAAACTAAAAAGCATACAATAAGTACTCATCTAATGCACAGGTAAAACTCAAATAAGAGATCTAACCAGAAAGTTCAACTTAAGAACTCCGGTTGGCAAAAAGAATCAAATCGAACAAAGCAACGAAAGTCAAACGGCGAAAGAAAACAACTTCGTTCTAGTAATCTGGATCTAGGGCAAATTTTACAGTATCAAAAACTTGTTTAAGTTAGTTAAACGGATACAGGGTTTCGAGACAAAACTCTTGCCGCTTGAATCGCCTGATTCCGATAAACGAGCGAAAAGTTATACTAAAACGAAAATCGGATCAGGAATCGCGATCAGAAAAATCGCGGATTTAATCCGAGAAAAAGAAAAACAACGAACACTCGCTAGAACGAACGAACGGACGAACGCTCGCTATTTGAATAAACCAGAAAACCGATCTATTTAAAAAACCGAAACTAAAAAACCGACGAAAACTAATCTTTTTTCTCTCTTTTTTTACAACGGCACGGAAAACGAGGCGCGACGAACCTCGGCGGCGGGATCCGGCGGCGGCGGACGACGGCGGCGGCGTGGCGGCGGCGGCGGCGGCTTGGGCGGATTAGGGTTTCCCCCCGGGGCCGGGCCTCGGCTTATAAAGCCCTCCCGGGCCAGTGTCCAGGTCGAACACGGCCCGTTAAGTCGGTTCGCATTTTTTTTAAATTATTCCGCTCGGAAGAAAAATAAAAAGAAATACTAAACGAACTCCAAAAATTCCGAAATAAATTTTCACGGGCTTCTAAAATCAAGCCGCACAAGGTGAACATTTATTTGGGACCTAAATGCAATTTTGAAAAACGCACATTTTTCCTAAATTCAAATAAAACACCGGAAAACTCCGAAATAAAATCTTATTTGATTTTATTATTAAATCCTCAATATTTCTTTATTTTGGGAAAGTCATTTTATTCCGTCTCTCATATTTTTGTAATAGAAATAATTGATGATAACATAAATAAAATCAAATGATCCTATTCTCAAAATTTGAGAAAACTCAAATATGAAACTAACGAAGTCCCCAACTCTCCGTGGGTCATTGAGTTGCGTAGAATTTCTAGGATCAACCAAAAAGCAAAATAAAATATGATATGCATGATGATATAATGTATAACATTCCAAATTGAAAATTTGGGATGTTACAAAGTGTTTCGCATGTGTCCCGAGGCCATGTCTGTACATGCTAGGCTCATCAACACCCGTTGTATTCGAACATTAGAATCTATCACACCCGATCATCACATGGTGCTTTGAAACAACGAACCTTCGCAACGGTGCACAGTTAGGGGGAACACTTTTCTTGAAATTTTAGTGAGGGATCATCTTATTTAAGCTACCGTCGTTCTAAGCAAATAAGATGTAAAACATGATAAACATCACATGCAATCAAATAGTGACATGATATGGCCAATATCATTTTGCTCCTTTTGATCTCCATCTTCGGGGATCCATGATCATCGTTGTCACCGGCATGACACCATGATCTCCATCATCGTGTCTTCTTGAAGTTGTCTCGTCATGTATTACTTCTACTACTATGGCTAACGCTTTAGCAATAAAGTAAAGTAATTACATGACGTTTATGTTGACAAGCAGGTCATAAATAAATTAAGACAACTCCTATGGCTCCTGCCGGTTGTCATACTCATCGACATGCAAGTCGCGATTCCTATTACAAGAACATGATCAATCTCATACATCACATATACCATTCATCACATCCTTTTGGCCATATCACATCACAAGGCATATGCTGCAAAAACAAGTTAGACGTCCTCTAATTGTTGTTGCAAGTTTTTACGTGGCTACTATAGGTTTCTAGCAAGAACGTTTCTTACCTACGCGAAAACCACAACGTGATATGCCAATTTCTATTTACCCTTCATATGGACCCTTTTCATCGAATCCGATCCGACTAAAGTGGGAGAGACAGACACCCGCTAGCCACCTTATGCAACTAGTGCATGTCAGTTGGTGGAACCAGTCTCACGTAAGAGTACGGGTAAGGTCGGTCCGGGCTGCTTCATCCCACGATGCCGACGAATCAAGATAAGACTAGTAACGGCAAGTAAATTGAAAAAATCGACGCCCACAACTGTTTGTGTTCTACTCGTGCATAGAAACTACACATAAACCTGGCTCTGATACCACTGTTGGGGATCGTAGCAGAAATTTAAAATTTTCTATGCATCACCAAGATCAATCTATGGAGTATTCTAGCAACGAGGGGAAGGGGAGTGCATCTACATACCCTTGTAGATCGCTAAGCGGAAGCGTTGCAAGAACGCGAATGAAGGAGTCGTACTCGTAGCGATTCAGATCGCGGTTGACTCCGATCTAAGCGCCGAACAATGGCGCCTCCACGTACAACACATGTGCAGCCCGGTGACGTCTCCTACGCCTTGATCCAGCAAGGGGAGAAGGAGAGGTTGGGAAGACTCCGTCCAGCAGCAGCACGACGGCGTGGTGGTGGTGGAGGAGTGCGGAACTCCAGCAGGGCTTCGCCAAGCACTACGAGAGATGAGGAGGGAGAGAAGTAGGGCTGTGCCAAGAGAGAGATGATCTCGTGTATGTTGCAGCCCCTAATACCTCAAGTATATATAGGGGAAGGGGAGGGGCTGCGCCCCCATCTAGGGTTCCCTCCCTAGGGGTGGCGGCAGCCCCAAAACCCATCTAGGGTTGCTGCCAAGGGGGGAGAGAGAGGAGGCGCACCTAAGGTGGGCCTGAAGGCCCATCTGCCCTAGGGTTTGCTCCCCTCCCCTCTAGGAGGCACCTTGGGCCTTGGTGGGAGGCGCCCCAGCCCACCTAGGGGCTGGTCCCTTCCCACTATTGGCCCATGTAGGCCTCCGGGGCTGGTGGCCCCTCCCGGTGGACCCTCGGACCCCTCCGGTGGTCCCAGTACACTACCGGTGATGCCCGGAACACTTCCGACGGCCAAAACCATACTTCCTATATATTAATCTTTACCTCCGGACCATTCCGGAACTCCTCGTGACGTCCGGGATCTCATCCGGGACCCCGAACAACATTCGGTAACCGCATACATACTGTCCCTATAACCCTAGCATCATCGAACCTTAAGTGTGTAGACCCTACGGGTTCGGGAGTCATGCAGACATGGCCGAGACAACTCTCCGGTCAATAACCAACAGAGGGATCTGGATACCCATGTTGGCTCCTACATGTTCCACGATGATCTCATCGGATGAACCACGATGTCAAGGATTCAATCAATCCCGTATACAATTCCCTTTGTCTAGCGGTATAGTACTTGCCCGAGATTCGATCGTCGGTATCCTGATACCTTGGTCAATCTCGTTACCGGCAAGTCTCTTTACTCGTTCCGTAACACATCATCCCGTGATCAACTCCTTGGTCACATTGTGCACGTTATGATGATGTCCTACCGAGTGGGCCCAGAGATACCTCTCCGTTTACACAGAGTGACAAATCCCAGTCTCGATTCGTGCTAACCGAACAGACACTTTTGGAGATACCTGCAGTGTACCTTTGTAGCCACCCAGTTATGTTCTGACGTTTTTCACACCCAAAGCACTCCTATGGTACCCGGGAGTTGCACAATCTCATGGTCTAAGGAAATGATACTTGACATTAGAAAAGCTTTAGCATACGAACTACACGATCGTGTGCTAGGCTTAGGATTGGGTCTTGTCCATCACATCATTCTCCTAATGATGTGATCCCGTTATCAACGACATCCAATGTCCATGGTCAGGAAACTATAACCATATATTGATCAACGAGCTAGTCAACTAGAGGCTTACTAGGGACATGGTGTTGTCTATGTATCCACACCTGTATCTGAGTTTCCTATCAATACAATTCTAGCATGGATAATAAACGATTATCATGAACAATGAAATATAATGACAATAACTAATTTATTATTGCCTCTAGGGCATATTTCCAACACTTTGCTCATCTATCCGGATCTGCTCCACCGAGAGAGACCGCGGCCTCTACGGAGTAGATCCATCTTAGATTCAAGACCCCTAACGGGAAGACCTTCATGACCTCCTCACGGAGAAGAACTTGCTACTTTTATTGTCCTTTGTTGATCGTGGATCGTGTATCTCTTTGTGTTTCGAGGATCTAGCAGATGTGTAATCGAACTTGTCGGTTTGAGTGATTCCACTCGTGTTTCCCCTCATATTTTCCCCTCGTGTTCTTTGTGTTCTTCACGGGATCCGCTCCAATCGTGAAAGATCGTGCATCTAGGGTTCTACCCTACATCAAACAAAATTCATATGCATAGGGATTTTGTGAGCAAACAATTTATGGGAGCAAGAATCAACTAGCATAGGAAGGTAAAACAAGCAAAACTTCAAGATTTTCAACACATAGAGAGGAAACTTGATATTATTGCAGTACCTACAAGCATATGTTCCTCTCTCATAATAATTTTTAGTAGCATCATGAATGAATGCAATAATATAGCTATCACGTAAATCATTCTTTCCATGATCCACGAGCATAGAAATTGTATTACTCTCCACATAAGCAAAAAAATTCTCATCCATAGTAGTGGGAGCAAATTCAACAAAATAACTATCATGATATTGAAAATTAAAATCATGATGACAAGTTTCATAGTTATCATTATTCAATATAGCATACAAGTCATGAGCATAATCATCATAAATAGGAGGCATGCTTTCATCATAGTAAATATTCTCATCAAAACTTGGGGGACTAAAAATATCATCTTCATCAAACATAGCATCCCCAAGATTATGGCTTTTCATATCATTAGCATCATGTATATTCAAAGAATTCATACTAATAACATTTCAATCATGCTCATTATTCATATGCCAAAGATTTTATTGAATTCTTCTTTTATCAGTTGAGCACAATTTTCATTTCCATCATTTTCACGAAAGACAATACAAAGATGAATAATATGATGCAACCTCAATTCCATTTTTTTGTCTTCTTTAATAGACTAAACTAGTGATAAAGCAAGAAACTAAAAGATTCAGTTGCAAGATATAAAGATATACCTTCATGCACTCACCTCCCCGGCAACGGCGCCAGGAAAGAGCTTGATGTCTACTATGCAACGTTATTTTTTAGACTTGTGTTGGGCCTCCAAGCACAGAGTTTTGTAGGACAGTAGCAATTTTCCCTCAAGTAGATGACCTAAGGTTTATCAATCCATGGCAGGTGTAGGATGAAGATGTCCTCTCTCAAACAACCCTGCAACCAAATAATAAAAAGTCTCTTGTGTCCCCAACACACCAAATACGAACAATAGAAAACAGCAAGGTAACAAGTGACAAAAGTGGGCACAAATCGTATTGCAATGCTTGAAAATGTGGCCTAGGGTCCATACTTTCACTACTGCAATATGTCAACAAAGCTAATCTAATTAGATCATATAACCATCCCTCAACGTGCGATGAATAATCACTCCAAAGTTTCTATCTAGTGGAGAACATAAGAAAAAATTGTTTGTAGCTATTCTTTTTGATCGATCTATCCAAGATTTCATACTAAAAGAACACCAAGTTATTCTTTCCGATCGATCTATCAAGAGTTCATACTAAGATAACACCAAGTTATTCTTTCCAATCGATCTATCAAGAGTTCGTAAGAGTGACCCAAGATTTCTATCGGAGAAACAAAAGACGAGAACCTGCATGAACCCCTATTCGTAGATTAACCCAATGTCACCTCAGGAATACGCTAGTTGAGTGCCAAAACATATCTCAAGTGAATCAATATAATACGCAATTGTCACCACGGGTATTCATACGCAAGACATATATCAAGTTCCCTCAAATCGATAAAAGTATTCAATCCGATAAGAATGAAATCTCAAAGGGAAAACTCAATTCATCACAACAAGATAGATAGGGAGAAACACCATATGATCCAACTATGTTAACAAAGCCCGCGATACATCAAGATCGTGCCGTCTCAAGAACATGATAGAGACAGAGAGAGGGAGAGAGATTAATCACATAGCTACTGGTACAAACCCTCAACCCCGAGGGTGGACTACTCCCTCCTCATAATGGTGGCCGCCGGGATGATGAAGATGGCCACCAGTGATGATTTCCCCCTCTGGTAGAGTGTCGGAACGGGTTCTAGATTGATTTTTCGTGGCTACAGAGGCCTGCGGCGGCGTAACTTATGATCTAGGGTTATTTCTGATGGTTTCTCTATTTATATGATTTTTTGGCATCGATTTCACGCGAAGATGGGCCTTGAGGTGAGCACAACCCACCATGCCACGGGTTGGGCTCCAGGCGTGCCCTGGTGGGTTGTACCCTCCTCGTGGATCTTCTGGCCCTACCACAAAGCTTCGGGGGTCTCTTTTGTTCCAAAAAAATCATCAAAAAGTTTCAGCTCATTTGGAGAACTTTCATTTCTGCACAAAAAACAACACGACGGTAGTTCTGCTGAAAACAGTGTCAGTCCGGGTTAGTTCCATGCAAATCATACCAAAACCATATAGAATTGTTGTAAATATGGCATGAATGTATTGGAGACGTATCAAGCCACCGTAGCATGCGCCCGTGCATGTCACCGTGCTCAACACAGATCCAGGAGCACGTAGCACCCATCTGTTACTCATGTCGTGCACTGTTTCATTTTAGTCATCGAGCCCGTGCTCCGACTGCCATTGCGATATAGTTTCCGGCGAGCTTTGGCCACCCCGCTCCCAGCCGCCTGCTTCCCTAGACGCGGACGAGCTCGAGCTACACCCCAGTGGCCTCAGCTCCCGCTCTTGTGGCCCATAGCACGGACATCATCGTGGTTGTGGTCACCGGCGACGACCTCACCGGCTTGAGCCACTGACCGGTGGGCACCGTCGGTTAGGACGTTAGTTACCATCTAATTACCCCCAGTAACACTAATACATGGGCCCCATCGTCCACTAATTAGATAATTAGGCAAACTAACCACTGTTAGTTAACTGTATCACTAACTAGTGGGTCCCACAGGTCAGGTTTGACCCTGGCTGACTGTGTTGACTTGATGATGCAATGCTAACGTCATGCTGACATAGTAAACTATTTTCGGATTTAAATAAATCTAGATGATTTATTTATTTTTGAAATTGGCCGAAATTTCAAAAATTCATAGAAAATCAACCGTAGCTCAGTTTGAAATAATGTATATATGAAAAATTATGAGAAAAATTACATTTATCCATCTGTACATTTTGATGAATGGCAAGCCAACTTATACCTAATGTATAAGTGGAAACAAGTAAATGGCATTTTAAATACTTAACATTGGAGTTGCATTCAAACCTTTGGTTCAAATAGACTTCATCTAAATGGAATGTTAGATGCATTAGCTCAAACCACATCATATTGTTGCATATGTTGTGTATTGATTGTCCTTGGTACTCTCGATAGGTTCTGCCTCTGCTTGTGGCACCATGTACCTATCCGGGGAGCAATGCTCTACTCTTGATCTTACAGCCAAGCAACCCCCTTGAGCATTCTGATACAATCATGCTCTCTCCTCCTCTCTATTATTGTATAGGACAACAATGATTCAACTGTTACTTGTTTTGGTAGTTGAACCCATTCATCGACATGACCTGTCATTGTCACAGTAAATAGCTAAACCTTCCTAGCATGATTTGGAGTTGCTTAGGCCATGATGTGACTTTATCCATGCCATGCCGGCTATTTCATAGAGTTGTGTCAGGTCTGATTCATCGGGGGATGAATTGGTATTGTGATCATGTTCTGATGTTGAGAGCCAAGTGTGTGAACATGATTTGATAAAGGTACTGATGAGAGGACATGTAGGAGTACATGGTGGGTTATATTATTGAGACCGTCCTTAAGAACTTAGTTATGTTTATGTTATCCAAGACTAGCTACTATCACACATTGGGTTCCGGTAATTGAACCCCTCTTAGCTTATTAATCGCCTTGATCTATGTCAAGGAGTTGCAACTAGTTTCTGGTGTTTGTAGGTCGTGTTGTTGGTCGACCAAGTGGCACCTGATAGGGGAGGCTTGGGACAGATTAGGCACAGTGGCCCAGTGTACCGAGTGGCACCCGAATGGTGTGCTTGGGAACCCTGCACACATCGTTTGGGTCATGATGGAAACTTTGGTTGGACTTCCGTTGCAGGTTTAGTTCTCAAATAGGCGATAAACCCGGACCAGAGTATTGTGTGGTTAGTCAGTTTTTAGCTGACACCCTCGCCAGGCTTCCGCTTGAAGGTTGCCGAGATACAAGGCGTGTATATGGTGGTAAGTGGTGAGAGCTTGTGTCAAGAAGTGCACCCCTGCAGGGTTATAGAACTATTTTCAAATAGTCACGTCCTCGGATATGGACTACTTGGAGACTTATATGGTTAATAAACAACTTGAAGGGATACTCTAAAATGCGCAAGATAAGCATGAGTGCTATGGATGTCCTTCTCGTAGGGAGATGGGAGCGGATCCATAGTGGTGTATTGTTGTTGTGAGTAGTGGACTCGTGCGCGCTTTCTCACCTCAAACAAAGTCGAAGTACATGATAGCCACTGAGTCAAAGCTGGCTTGCTGTAGTTAACCCCACAACACCCTTCTTAATAATGATCCATATGTAGTTAGTTCTGATGTAAGTCTTGCTCAGTACCTTCTTACTCATTGTTGCTTAATTTATGTTTCGTAGAGGACAGTTCGGTCTTACTAGTAGTTCCACATGGAAATCAATGTTGACAGAATAGCTCGTTTCCTAGCTACAATCTTGTACCTTTGGAGGGTCTCGTGCGTAATCAGGCTTCTTAGCCTTTTTCTTTTGTAGTTATTTGTACTAAGACATGTTTATGCTTCCGTTGCTCCTATGACTTTGTATGCTGGTTCATGAGGCCCAAGTTTGTAATATCATGTTATGTATGGCTCTTCTGAGCCTTTTAAATAAATACTTTGAGTCATAGAGTTATATTGTGATGCCATGTTATATCTACACATATCATGCATATTGTGTGTATGTTCTAAATGCATTGGTATGTGTGGGATTTGACACCTGGTTATCTACCTTTGGTAGCCTTTCCTATAGGGAAATGCCTCCTAGTGCTTCCATTGAGCCCCGGTAGTTCGCTAATGCTCCAGAACACATGGATTGATCAGCATGTATCCTTCTTTGCTCCCGTGTCTGTCCCTACGGGGAAATGTCACGCGGTGTTTACTGGATTCCTTATAGGTTGCTATGACTCGGTTTCACACACTGATGACCAACACGTGGATTGATGAGTAACGTATGCATGTCCTTGTACGTTTGTGCCACCTTGGTTGATGATTAGTCATGTCAACCCTGGTTCTCTGTCATATGGATCCTAGGATCACAGTCATATACGTGAGCCAAAATACGCAAACGGTCCCGACCAAGGTAAAGGCGGCAGCTATGGGTTACCTTGTGTGAGGCCGCAAAGTGATATGATGTGTTATTTGCTAGATCGGTGTGACTTAGAATCGTGGTCCCGACAATTAATGCCCTTGTATTCGTGGTGTGAAAGACATGAATTGGTCCATGATGAGAAAGTTCAGATTGCTTTCTAGATCTCTATGGAGATTAGTACGCGCATGACTAGCTTTGTTAGTGCTTCTTTTCCAAATGCTTACATGAAAAAAGGGGCTAGGCTAGGGCCCATGGTGGCTTTGCCAAACTAAATGTTGATGCATAATTTGATTAAGACCTGCTTAGGGGCACTGTTGGGGCAGTCCTAAGGGATGATAGCGGCAAATTCATTGGGGGTGGGAGGATAGATTGGTGTGCAAATATCCTAATGTCTGAAGCTTTGGCTCTCAGATTTGGTCTATCACTTGCACAAAGGGCGGGATGCAACCGCCTTTGTCGGGGGATTGATTCCGAACCACGGGTTCGAGCTCTAGGGGCATGGCTTTGCATCTACTAGGCTACGAGCTAATCGCGACAAGGACACAAAGAGCTACCCAGGTTCGGGCCATCGTGCGGTGTAATACCCTACTCCCGATTCGTTGTATTGCTTGTGGACAGTGCTCTTAGAGCTACAGGGAGAGCTGGAGCTCTTTGGGTTTTAACAACGGCGCTAGGGTTTGGGTATGAGTCGATCCCATGCTATAGTAGCCGCTCTGTACCTTATATAGATGCCTTGCGCCTCTTCCCTGAAAATATGAGCGAGAAAGGGCTACCACAGGGCGGCAATTTAAAAGGGGACAGGCGCCGGTGCTTCTCCTAACGAAAGGTGGTCTTTGCCTGCAAAAGGTCTTATCCATGACGCGCCAGGTGCTCCACGTTGACCTACGGCATGCCGCGCCACCATCTTGGTCTTCTATCACCGAAGGGGAAAGCTTTGGGACTAGGTTTGGGGGCAGGTAGGCACAGATTCCCCCTTAACACCGAAGGGGAAACTGTCCTGGCCGCGCAGGCTAGCGCCTGCCTGGACGATGTCACACATGTGACATGGCTCCTCGGGAGGCCTCGAGAGAGGGCGCCTCGCGAAGGAGGCCTCGCGAGGACGCTTGTACTAATGGTAGTTTCGTTGATGTCCTACATAGGAGACAACCCCTCGCGGGGCAGGGCCCTCACAAGACTGTTGGCTTCGCGGCGCCCGTTGGTGGGCTGCCCCATGAGCTGGTCCGAGGGGCCCTTCCTGGGCCGTAGGCAGGTGGCTCGTGGTAACCTGGTTCCCACCGGGCCGACAGCCTTGTTGTTAACTTTGGTAATTTGGAGGTCATTGACATCATGAAGAATGGAGGACAATTAGCAGGTGCGGCGACGGCGGTTTTTGGCGACTGTTATCATTTTGCTTGTGATTTCTTTACTTCTAGGTTTGAGCATTATTGTGATGGAGTAGCTAATAAAGTCGCTCATGAGCCTGCTAGGCTGGCTAAATTCAAACAACAGTTGGTTGGTTTGAGGAGCCTTTAGATTAAATTGTAACCTTTCTTACTAACGATATACTTGTTATTTCAAATGAGTAAAGTTGGTGGCTTTTTTTTAGAAGTACCTGCGAGTTTCATACTTCTCGGTCACTTTTTCCCGCCTTAGGTGCCAATTCAAAGCAATAAACAAAGGAACAAAGGTGACTGAAATTTCAAGAAAGAACTGGGCACATTCCCCCCCCCCCCCCCCCCCCCCCCGCCCCCAACAAAGTTAGCAACGATAACGGATGACAAATGTGGTTTAAGGTTTGTTCATTTCCAGTCATTTCTATTCAAAAAAGGGGAAAAAAAAAGAGGAAAATCGCACGGCCAGAAACAAAAATGACAGATATTTGTTTTGTTTTCAGTTGCCTGTTTAGTCGATCTTGCATTACTTGATAGGACAATTGCAAGAGCCCCAGACGTGGCCCAACTAGCCCTTATACATATAGTACCAAATATTTTAGAATTTGGGATACAGAGAAGATTAGCCCCAGGCTTCACGTAGATGTAAGGCTTCAGCCCATTAGCCCAACTCAAGTGGATCGATCAGAACAGAAAATCAATCGCGCAGCCAGGAGTTAATAAATCAGCGGGCTTTCTAAAAAAAATCGCGCAGCCAGGAAATCTATCGATGAGAACACGTTGACGCTTCGATCTGTCGCTCGCTCGTTCGGCAAGAAAAATAAAATCGCACTCCCGATAGGCGGAGAAACCCTCGCCTCTCTCAAACGGAGGACCCACGCGCTGCGCGGCTGTGCCGCCGCCGTCGTCAGTCGTCAAGCCACGATTCCCCGCCGCGCCGGCTGCCGGATCCGGTGTCCTGTCCACCTGCCTCTGCTAGTCTCCTCCTTCTGATCTTCTCGAACTATTGCTAAACTACAGCGCACGCATAGGTAATAACTAATCTGTAACTCTGTATCATCTAATTATTTTCCCTAGTTTCTTTATATCAGGCAAACTCAGTGAATTGGCGGTGTTAAACTATATCTAGTCAGTTTTATTTCGTTGTCATAAGGAGATTAGATATCCAAGATGAAGAGGACCCATATAGTTGAAGCATTGATGATATTAAGATTATACAATGCTATCAAAAAATGAGAAAACGCAAGGCGCTACTACCTTGTGGAGTTCGTGTTAATGGTATATAATATGTTTTTTTTTTGCAAAATTTCATATGAACAATTGATTTATTCTATGTCCACTATCTTGATTTTAAATACTTGATTTTATGTTTGCAGATCCAGGTCCTTCTGCTATTGTTGGTGAAGAAACAATGACCTTGAATTAAGCAAGTCTCCACTAATTTGGTACCAAATCATTTTTGCAATGATGCACTTTGTTAAAATATTTGTTTAATGGAATTTCCTCTCCTACTAATAATGAATTTATATTTTGTTTTGAATGTGATTTTGTGGCATACATATAACGCACATTGATGCGCGTGGTATTTTGACATTATATTTAGACAGTTAGTTTTAGCCCTAGGCTTTGACAAATCCTGGTTCCGCCTCTGATTGCAAGCTACGTAGGTACTATTGCAAAGTTGGAATCAACATCAAGAAAAATGGATGGACTTGATGGATGGATCGATCGATCAATCAAATTAACGCCAAAAAGGAGAAGTGAGGCCACCTTTGCATGGGTCCCTCAGATCAGTCGAGTTAATAATCCGTCGACTACAAATATGGAGTACTCGTTAATAATCAGTCGATATTCTAGAAGGGGGTGGCGGTCTTGAGGTTGTGCACGATGTCCTGCACGGACCCGATGCTTGCGGCGAGGGAGATGAGGAGGCAGACGAAGCTCATGGCCTGCAGCCAGTACCACCGCCCCTCGCCGCGCCTGATCTTGAGTCTCGCGATGTGCATGCTGACAGGGAAGTAGACGGACAGCGGCCAGAAGCCTAGCGCGCCGATGAGCCCCAGCACGGCGTTGAAAAATGGCAGCAGCATCGCCACCAGCGTGGTGAACATGATGATGACGGTGCGCAACACCAGCTTGAGCGGCGCCACCGGCACTGACGAAGACGGCCGGCCCGGCACGCGCGCATAGTACGTGGCGTTGATGATCTTGGCGTCCGGCCACCGGCACGCTACGTAGCTCTCCAGCCTCGCGAAGATGGGCTGCGCGAACACCTGATAGGCGCCCGCGAGGTGCACGATGACGCACACGTTGGCGACGTCGACGAGCCAGTAGGGCTCGTAGAAGGCCAGACCCGTGAGGATGTTCCCGGGGGCATCGTTGCCGAAGGCGGCGTAGCCGGTGCAGCCCAGGAGGAGGTAGAAGACGGTGGTCATGCTGAGGCCGTAGAGCGACGCGCGCTTCATGGTCTTGTTCTCCGCGGGAGGAGATTTGAGAGTGTCCTGGATCTCGATGAGCACGTCGGCGAAGGTGTAGGAGAAGGCGATGTTGCCGAGGGCCAGGAGGACGTTGAAGGCCTTGTCACGGGGCGCGTCGACGCTGGCGCCGGCGAGGGTGCCGCGCACGTCGCCATGGGAGGCCCACTTGGCGGCGCAGAGGCCGAGGCTGATGAAGGAGTAGCCGAAGGAGGTGGCGACGGCGACGACGGAGAGCCAGGCGATGTTGTGGAGGCTGGGAAGCTGGGAGAGCAGCAGCTGCATTAGGCCGAACAGCACCATGTACGTGCTCCCCGACGAGTTGCATCCCGTCGTGCTGAAACCCGACCGGTGGAAGCAGTTGACTCGCTTCACCGCGCTACATACATGCATATTTATCATTTAAAATCTGGATGAATGTTAACCCAAAATAAATTCTGGATGAATGAATTACTACTGCCTCCGTATTAAAATACAACACGTTTTTGCTGTGCAAAAATCTGCAAAAATGTCTTATAATTTGGTACAGAGGTAGTATAATTTTATAATGGACATCATCTAGTACTCTATTTTTTTGTCGAAAGAATGAATTAACAACTCAACTAAAAAAGGAAGAATGAATTAATCAGATTTAAAAAGCAAAAGCAAAAGCAAAATCCCCATACGGTTACGCACCTAGCTAGTGTTGAAACCCTCTCGATCGTAGATGCCACGGCAAGCTTGGAATTTTTTGGCTCAAAGATGACATCCGGAGGCTGCGGCGGCATATGCTCAAGAAAAGAAAGATAGAGCTACCAGTGCAGGTGTGTTGATGTCACACGAGATACGTGCAGGTGTGTGCAACCGTGACGGATCCACCAACAAGCTGGTGGTGGTGTCACGCGCATAGCGTGCAGCGTGCATGCGTGCAGTGCAATCTTATGCGAGAATGCCAACGGATTCCCTCTCCGGCCTCCAGGGGATGCGTTATTTATGCATGCGTCACGCCCAAATCAATATCAATTTGCTGGGCTAACTAATCATAGTCCATTCTAGTGCTTGCAAAAAGAAAGAAGATAAAGAGTCTAGTGTACTTACACCATGCTGGTGCTTGCCGTGATGGTGTAGCCCACAAGCGTGCCCCACAGGTTCACGTACTGCGCACACCCGCACAGCAGCACGTTCTTCCGGCCTTCAACAGTTCATTATTAATCCATCAGCCATGCACGGGTTAGCTTTGAGCTTTGAGATTAATATGTAACTACGTCGATTAGTTACCAAGGTAGCACCGGACAGCGTCGATGTACTCCCGGTTGACGGCGCCGGAGACGGGGTCCGGGTAGCGGTAGCAGTTGGCCAGGAGGGTAGAGGTGTAGTAGGTAACGCAGGAGAAGCCCAAGAGGACGAGTGGGCCCACCACCCACCCCAGCTGCGCCACCGTCCACGCCAGTGCCAGCACGCCGGAGCCGACCACCGCCGCCACGATGTGTGACGTCGCCGTCCACACCGTCCCTGCGGCCAGGATGCCAATGTTGCAAATTCAGACTGATGCACATATTATCACTGCTAAAAGGAAACAAAAGAAAAGCCTCCCTATTGTTCGTCCTCTAGGCACATGCCATGTCATGACAGTGAGGTCTAACTAGCTAATTACTACATGCATGTTCCATTGGCTCACAATCACTACATCAAGTCCTTATGATCGACAGCATGCAAGACTTGATTGAATTAATCACACAAGTTAGGATCGCATACGTACCTTGCCTCTCATGATCATCACCTCCTTCAGAATCATACACTACTGATCTCCTCTCCATTTCCATCTCTCTCGTGTCTTCCCCTCTAGCTATGCTCCTCCACTCCTTATCACTCTTTCTCTATGACTCACTGAGTGCGTGCTTCGGCAGGAGCCACCACATATATATAGGCCCACCAGACGCTCCTACTTCATCGTCACTCCCTTTCCTCATAAAAACTCTAGTAGAAATACAAAGGAAAAAAGGGGATGAATAATTATAGCAAAGTTAAAGGTATTGTGCAGCCAGTCTCGATCGATCAATAGGCTTTATCAATCTACATCGACTCCAATTATAGAGAACGAGAGTCCTCTCATCCCGAGTGCGTGCACAACTACTAGCTAAAGATTTCTTAATCCGTCCACCAATCCTTCTTTTAGTTGGTGCAATTCTTGCAATTGGTGAAATAAATATATTTTTCATGCTCGGAGGGTAGATGTGGATAGAAGCTATGACGAACATTCTTGATGGGTGTCGGCATACGGCAATCTATGGGGCCGAGAACCCCTTCTACGTTCGGTGAGGGCACGTAGCACACAAAGAGCAACAACCATGAAAGAACTCGAGCGTTTTACCCAGGTTCGAGCCGTAGTGTGCGTAAAACCCTACTCCTGCATTGGTGCATTTATGAGTATTTGAGTCCCACGTTTATAGAGAACACAACCTTGCCGGCAAGATCCTCGGGAGGTGTTACTAAGCTACTGCAAATGGGCAGGGTTTCGACCCTTGTAAAGGTTGCCATGGCCCTTCTTTTATACTAGGTGAAAGGGGTTACCACAGTGGCAAAACGGTCATTTACAGGGGTGAATAGTGGCTACAGTGTTAACATGCCAAACACTAACGGCATATGACAAACGAATTAAATGCGCTATTAGGTGTCATGATGGGACAGATGCCGGCATGGGAGCGCCGTTCCACCTATACCGTCAGCCCAACTACCTTTTATTACTGTGACACGCCCCTGCACGGGTGTTAATAAAGTTGATCTTCTGGCGGTGGATCGCCACGTGCCCCGACAAGCTCTACCTAACCACCTGTGTGCCCGCCACCTGTCAGCAAAGTCCTGACAGGTAGGTGCAGCAAAGTGGTGGAGGGAACTTGGGCTTGTCGGTCTGGAACTTGTCGGCCTGGAGCTCGTTGGTGAAGTGGAAAACACCTTACCGAGAAGGTAGCTTCCCGGCAATACGAATCTTGAACTTAAGTACTTTTTTAGTACTTCTCGATGACCTACCTGGAGGTCTTCTTCATGATTTTATTTACCATGTGTTGAGTTCTTTGGAGTAGATCCATCTTCCGCCAAGCCCCTCCCGAGGTTACAACTAAGGATGGCAATTTTATCCACGGACATGGATACCCGCAGATACCCGGCCCAAATGGATAGTATTTGAGTATGTTTTTACATCCATAGACAGCACCTGAACCCGATCTGGATATTCATGGGTAGGGCATGGACATAATTATGTATTCGTGGATATACCCGAACCTGACCTGATAGTATGACCAAGGTAGTCAGAATCCCGACTCGACTGCTAGAATCCTACGACTTCATGACCCTACGGAACCATGTCGATCCAAGTCCCACTATGAATCCGGATCAGGTAGAATCCATGTTGAGTCGCGATCCAAATCATAGAATCACATACCAAACTGTAGAATCCCGACTATGGTATGGACTATGTCCGATTCTACTAATTTATCTAAGCCATTTGTTTAGTTGTAGCAGAATAGTATGCCATCATCCAAACCATTTTCACATGCCTCATGGCCCTTTATTCCCCTCCCAAGCCCAAATGCTCAGGCGTCGACACCTTTGATCTGGCTCTCAAAACCTAGATCAAAAATTAAGGATCACACTTGTTGAAAAATGGAATTGGCATGGGAAGGAGGATGCGTCAAGATTAATCGGAGCAGGAGAGCAAGACCCTTCAAGGTTAAGCACAACAGGGTGGATATACAACTGATCGGTTATTCACGTATTCTAAAAAACTGATAAGTAAATTTCATGCATCGAAGATTTCAATGTTCTATATATTTGCCTCTCATATATGTTCCATACATCCAAGCTAATAGTAGGTTAGCCATAAAAAGAAGTGGAATAGAACTTGGATCGATGTGTACGTCTTTGCTCTATATTTAGTGTCAAAACATTATAGAACCCATATAAATTTATTCCATGGATACAAAATATCTTCTTTGAGTAAATCTAGTAGAATCCTCGATTCCACGACCCGATACTACGACTCAATTCTGTCTAAGGAAAATCGATCCGACTCCGAATCCTGAGTCTGACTACCTTGAGTATGACTCATGGGGCAAAATGCAGTGATCTACACTGACCCACCTTTTAGTGTAATGATTGACTCCAAACCAAATGAATGGCCCCCCTCCTCCCCCCTCTCCCTCCCCCCCTCCGCTTTCCTCACACCCGTCCCCCTCATGCCTCTTCCTCGTGACTCTAGCTCCTGTCGGTGCTCCCAAGTCGCTGGTCGTCCCCGTCTCCGTTTCCCCTAGGCGTGGCCCCGACGGCTCCCTCCTGTCCTTCCTTCCTTGCCCCTACTCTCCCATCCGGATAGGCAACAGGTTCTGGGCCCTTGACAGCGACGAGAGGGACTCCGATTCAGATCCTGGGCTCCCGTCCCCGGCCCCTCATTGGGATGTGGTCCCTGTGGTCGACGGGGCTGCGATGGCGCGCGCTAGGAAATTCGCGCCGGGGGGTCGGGGGCGGCCCGCCGCCGCCTCGATGGTGGATCCTGGGTGGTCTCGCATCTCCCGCCGCCGTTGGAAATCTGGTAAGTTCGCCTACCCTTCTCCTGCGCATGGGGTTCTAAGGCCGGCGTCGGTGTGCGCCTCGTCTCTGGGTGTGGGAGATCTAGTGTCCTTCCCCTCTCCGCGGGCGGCAGCGGCTTTGCCGGTGGAGGTTGCATCGCCAGGCTCGGTGGCTATGTCGTCGTCGTCTGCCCTTGATTTGGTCTCTATTCCGGGGACTGGTGGGCCCCTCGGATCTATTTGTGGGATGGTTGGGCCCCTCTTTTTCTTCTCTATCTCTTTTCCCCCTCTCCCTGGGCTGGGCACTGGGCCGTCTGCGGCCCCAAATCCGTCCCTCTTGCCCACCCAGGCCCCGCAATGCGGGCCTGGTGTGCTCCGGGTATATATGGGTGCGCAAGGGATCTCTCCCCCCGTTCCTAGAATTTCCTGCATCTCGCTCGGACGTGCAGCATCTCCGTTTCCTCATCCGCACCTTCTTCAGATCCAGCCCTCCTCCTCCTCCTCTCTCCCTCTCGTTTGCGGTGGTCCTCTTCATGGCTAA
The DNA here is from genome assembly GCF_018294505.1 of Triticum aestivum. Taxonomy (NCBI): domain Eukaryota; kingdom Viridiplantae; phylum Streptophyta; class Magnoliopsida; order Poales; family Poaceae; genus Triticum; species Triticum aestivum. Next base: position 236,409,795 of record NC_057806.1, read on the forward strand.
GTCGCGGGGCTTTTCCAACGAGGTGGTCTCCGACAACAAGCGCTACCACGAGGGCTCAGCGGAGGTGGCCTCAGATCCGGCGTCGGAGGTGTTACTACGGTCCAAGCTCGAGGCAGAGCAGGCGGCCCGCGTGGAGGCGGCTCGGGACCCTGAAGCCTGGGTTGCAGGGCTTTCGTGGCTTTAGTGGGATGAACAGGCCCGGGCATCGGCGGTGCAGGCGGTGGTCGATGGGCCGCGTCCCCGGATCTGGTGGCGGGGCGCCCGCGACCACTGATGGTGGGTGGTCGCCTGGTGTAGCGGATCCATGGGAGGTGGCTACAACTTCGCTCTCTTCAACCCCCGAACGCCTCCTCCTTGGGGACCGGTGGCCCCTCCGCGTCCGCCGGCTCACGCGTTGGTGGCGGGGTCGGGCTTTGCTGGTCTCCAGTCCCAGCGCGGTGGGTATGGCCCCCCACCCCAGTTGGCCAAAGCTCACCAGTTCTCCCCTTCAGATCCTTGTTCTTCTTTTGCGGGCCTAGGCGATAGCATTCTCCCTCCTACTCCTGCCCTCCCGCCCCGTCCAGCCTCCTCTACTCCCAGTCCCAACTCCACGGTCACCTGCTTCGCCTGTCGTCAACCCGACCATTTCCAATCCCGCTACTTCAACCCCCCCATTATGCCTCATTTGCAGGGCGGAGGGACACCTCGCCATTGACTGGCAATACTGGTACAAACCACCCTCCTTCGTTCATTACGGCCTTGTGCTCCCGGGCTGTTCCTTCTTCGCGCTTGATAGTGAGGTCCCGCTGGTAGTTGCGGCTCCCTTGCTTTCCAATGATGCGATTATCATATTTAAGGATCAGAGGATCTCTCCCCAGGTTCTGCTGGAGGAGCTCCAGGTGTGGGACATGGAAGATTAGGATTGGCAGGTGCGCTAGATGTCCGATGTTGAGTTCGTTGTTGATGAGGACATGACTACCTTGGATATGACCAAAAATATTGCATATATGCATATTTGTCAGGTGATTTCTAGTGCAAACTATTCAATAATCTATTTGTGTTATCCAGAACAAAAATACTTCACACACTTTTGTGTTTTGTCTAATTGCAGGTGTATGGGACATTTGTACAATCCACATATGAAGATAAGGAAGAAAGAGATGTTTATTTGCTGTCCAAAAAGTTCTCTCACGTCACTTTTGGCCCAAGAGAAGATAGAGTCCAAGTCTCTCACGTTCTGGATTCAGATTCGGACTGCACAGACATACCTGACTCAAAACGCACACAAGTTTTTCATACGGACTCCGAATTGGGTGATTCTTTTTTGTTGGAAACTAGATTTCGTGCACTTTCCAACCCATGTGGAATCACCTTCAAATTCGTCCGGAGCGTTGAGTTGTGGACGAAACAATCTGATGCTGCAGCAGAATCCGAGTCAAACTACAAGTCCAAAGGTGTTACATCACCTTCACTAGGGCCCATTGGCCTTGTACGACCTAGATTTAGTTTTAGGCTGCCTTGGGACGTCCTCCCACCTCCTTGGCCGCCACCCCTTGCTCCTATATAAGTAGATCCATCTAGTAGCTTTTCCTTGGGATTTGTTTAGTTAAAAGTTAGCCATTGCAACTTCGTGTATTTCGTTTGTGTCCAACGACCAGACCAAGACCGCTTACGGATCCCCACCATTATCAATACTTCATACATATTCGCGATATTCAGATTGCTTTTATCATATTCTTGCTTGTTCCTCGATTGCTTGCAGGAATAGACCTTCGTGGTCAGGTTGATCGTGCTCCGGCGTGGTCAATAACCTCTCAGAGTTGGTTTAGCGATTGCTAAGGCACAACGTCGTTGCACGTTTGTAGTCGGATCATCAAAGTCGTCTCCACCAAATCGATAGTTATCATCTCATCGAAAGATCGGGACACCCCGCCTCTATCAAGTGGTATCAGTTTTCAGGTTGCTCGGTGAGAATTTCCAGTTTTCCCTAGATTAGATTTATTTTCTTACCTATTGTCCAAGAAAAAGCCACAAAAAAAGATAGATCTATTCATCCTTTGTCCAAGCCAGTCTGAGCCTTTGCAATTTTCTTTTCATTGTATGCACTATTGAATTATCGGTTGCATCGTCGTGTCGACTTGCTGGTCTTAGTGTCTAGTTCGTTTAGAGTTTCGAGTTCTGTTCACATTTGTCACGCCACCGCTGCATCGTTATCCCTTCCGTTGTCCACCATCCATCCATCAGTTTCCACCACGTGCTACCCACCGTTCATTGTCATAATCATAGTTGAGATCATTCACATCTTCGCTTGATCGAATCTGCATCTTATCTAGTTTGTCTTGGAAAGAGGAAGAAAAAGAAGAAAAAGAAAAAAAAGGAAAGAAAAAAAAAGAAAAAGAGGGAGAAGAAAAAGAAAAAAAAAGTGTGAGAAAAAAAAGAGAGAAGAAAAAAAAATTGGATCTATCTAGAATCAATCTCGTACCTGAATTCGGATTGGAATCTATTTTGCGCACTGTTCAGTAAAACAGGTGTATCTTACTCATACGATGTTCGTTCTGGCTCCGTGAGTACTCAAATTGAAGATAGCGACGAGCCGCATCTAAATAGTTGCAGAAGCTAGTTCAATATTTCACACCTCAAAATCGGCTTCTAAATAGGTCTTTTTGCCCTCCGAAGTTCGTGAACACAGCTTGTTCCAATTTTTCAGGCCAGTTTTAGAATTCTTTGACTCCTCATATCAACTCGGAATTGAGTGATTCTTTTTGCATTGGAAAGCTTGAGTTAGTAGCATTCTTTGAAAGAATTTATCAGAAAATTGTCTCAAACTTTTCAAGAGGAAAGTTGGAGAGAGAGTTGTTGTATATCCTGCTTGGTAGTTGTTTTTCATCATTATCTTCACTGCCGTTGTGATCTTCACTTATATCTTGCTGTCAAGAGCTACTTAGTATCCTTCATTGATGCTAGTTGTGCTACGCCGTGACCTTATTAGTGTTCTAGGCTCGCGTCTCTAGTCCGGTCTAGCCTAGGACCAGCACAGTACCGTCGTTGAGCGTTTATTCAACATTGCATCTTTGAATTGATTATTGCTAATCTTTTGCTACCATATATAGCCAACCCAGCTCCACATATTTCTACACCGTGTATACGTACGCTCCCCTGGCAATCGCTTTACTCAATATTCGGAGTTACTTGACATCGCTGGTTGCCGATCACCGCCTGCTGCATGGTAAGAACTTGTAAGACATTGATATTTGCTTTACTGTGAGCGTTTTACCACCACATCCTAGTAGTTATAGGAACATTATTTTTGGATTTTGTTTCTTGTTCTACTAATCATGACAGGATCCAGAGTCAATTCATGGGCTTTGTCGATCGCGGGAGACGTGCCACCACCTTTGCAAATACCACAACTGTCACGAGAGGTGCACAAACATCCAAATGCACATGATCAGGTTAATGTATCTATACCACCATTTAATGGCCGTTTTAAACCTGCTTTATATATTGAATGGGAGTTCGACATAAAAAATATATTTGCTTCCCATAATTTCAATGAACATAAAAAGGTTAAGGTTGCGGTTGGTTCTTTCACTGGTTATGCTTTGGTTTGGTGGAGTGAATATTGTCGGTTACACCCTGATTATATACCTACTACTTGGGATGATTTGAAACTTGCCATGCGACATACTTTCGTCCCTGCTTATTATACTCATGACATGATTAAGAAGTTGCAACACTTAAAACAAGGTAGTGAAACTGTAACAAAATATTATGATGATTTACAAACTACCTTGTTGCATTCCTCTTTAGAAGAAAGTGAAGATGATTTTATGGATAGATTTTGGGGAGGATTAAACCGTGATATTCAAGAGATACTAATTCATGAAGAGTGTTATCCTATGGACCATTCGTTTCATCTTGCTTGCAAAGCTGAACAGGAAATAAAACGACGTGTTGGCCACGAGGAGAACAAGCGCACGGTGCACATTCCAAGAGTTGATATGATTGTTCCTTCAACTACTAGGCATACTATGACAACCACATCCGTTGTTGTCAGGACTACATCACCTCCACCATGTGACACATCGCCCCCGAGAGTGGCTACATCATCTGAGTTGATCATAAGAGGTAATGACAAAGGTACTGATCTTCCATCTCTACATGAGAATGATGAATGCCTTGTCAATTTGAATGCACCATCTGATGAGCTACCCACTACTTTGATCACACCACCTATTTTAGAGGACTACGTTGATAATTTGACTTTGCCATGTGATCGAACAACTGAAATACCAACAATTTTGAGTGCACCCATTGAATTAACTATTGATGCAAAAGAACCAATGTTTAATCATTTTGATATGACCTCTAATCTTGGTGATGATTCTGTGTTGAATGACTTATTGCATGTTTGCTTATTTAAGCATGTTGTAGCATGTAAATTTGATGCAAATAAGGTTTATTCACCAATGTTGGGATGGTTTAATGATGAACATTGTCAATCTTTTGAAATGAATAAGAGCTTCACTTATATGTGCAAACTGAGTTGCAATATTTTCATGCCTTCTACTTCTTGTGCTAATTTTTTGGCTTTAGATTTTATGAACTATGCAAGTTACTCATCTATTCATGTGTCATATATGCAAAAATCAAGGGAAGTAAAAATGGATGACATATACATATACAACATGTACACCTTGTCTCTTTTGTTAGCCACATTTCAGATTAAGCAACGCCGAGGACGGCTTTATTTTCAAGAAGGGGAGGATGATGAGGACATGACTACCTTGGATATGACCAAAAATATTGCATATATGCATATTTGTCAGGTGATTTCTAGTGCAAACTATTCAATAATCTATTTGTGTTATCCAGAACAAAAATACTTCACACACTTTTGTGTTTTGTCTAATTGCAGGTGTATGGGACATTTGTACAATCCACATATGAAGATAAGGAAGAAAGAGATGTTTATTTTTTGTCCAAAAAGTTCTCTCACGTCACTTTTGGCTCAAGAGAAGATAGAGTCCAAGTCTCTCACGTTCTGGATTCAGATTCGGACTGCACAGACATACCTGACTCAAAACGCACACAAGTTTTTCATACGGACTCCGAATTGGGTGATTCTTTTTTTGTTGGAAACTAGATTTCGTGCACTTTCCAACCCATGTGGAATCACCTTCAAATTCGTCCGGAGCGTTGAGTTGTGGACGAAACAATCTGATGCTGCAGCAGAATCCGAGTCAAACTACAAGTCCAAAGGTGTTACATCACCTCCACTAGGGCCCATTGGCCTTGTACGACCTAGATTTAGTTTTAGGCTGCCTTGGGACGTCCTCCCACCTCCTTGGCCGCCACCCCTTGCACCTATATAAGTAGATCCATCTAGTAGCTTTTCCTTGGGATTTGTTTAGTTAAAAGTTAGCCATTGCAACTTCGTGTATTTCGTTTGTGTCCAACGACCAGACCAAGACCGCTTACGGATCCCCACCATTATCAATACTTCATACATATTCGCGATATTCAGATTGCTTTTATCATATTCTTGCTTGTTCCTCGATTGCTTGCAGGAATAGACCTTCGTGGTCAGGTTGATCGTGCTCCGGCGTGGTCAATAACCTCTCAGAGTTGGTTTAGCGATTGCTAAGGCACAACGTCGTTGCACGTTTGTAGTCGGATCGTCAAAGTCGTCTCCACCAAATCGATAGTTATCATCTCATCGAAAGATCGGGGCACCCCGCCTCTATCAGTTGTAGTATTCCCCTCCAAGGAGAGCCTCAAGACGATTTCCTCCTGCACCAGCCTCACCCATCCACTAAATCAACTGGTCGTCTCGGTCAAAGCTACGACTAGCAGTTCCAGATCTGTAGGCCCCCTGTCTGACATTTGAGTTCTACTGCATGCTGTCCCTTCTGGTCTTCAGTCTGCCTCTTTTCTCATGTCATTTGGTATTCTGATTGGAAAACCTATTGAAGTTGATCTCAAATCATTGCAAAATCTTGGCCTTGCCCGTATCAAAGTCTGGTGCATTGATCCTCTCTGTGTTAATGGCGTGATCGATATCTATCCCTCCTCTGCTGGATATCATCTCCGTGTCCGGGTCAAAGGGCGGAGGCTCAACATCCTCCCCCCCCCCCTCCGCCCCCTAGAGCCTCTACTCCTCCTTCTACTTTGGGTCCACGTGACAATGGCGATGCAAGTGGTGGCCCTGACACCCACTTTACCCGCTCTGAATGGGAGGACATGGGGTTGGAGGTGCGAGAGTTGTTCAAGGAAAATGCCCATCCAACGGGCGTGGAAAGGTGCGGCTGGCACCAAGCATGCGAGAGTGGAGGGACCGACTCCGGCTGCTTTGGATGCCTTTGCTGTTGCTGGCACTCTGGTCTTGGCTGTCTGTTCTAACCTGCTGGCTTGCCCCGTCTCTCGATCCCACTCTCGCATTGGGGATCTACCCCCCCCTCCTGTGATGCGGTGGCACATGCGAGCAAGAAGAAATCTTCCATCAAGAAGTTCTCTGCCAAGAGCAGGGCGTCATCGGGATCCAAGCAGTCGGCGTGCGGGGCTGTGCTGCCGGTTGGATGCCAACATGGGCGCGACATCTGGCTCTACATCAGGCGCTGCTATGCCCTCCCTGGTGGGCCGTATCGCATCAATTCGGTCTCTGACCTCCACCACCCGGAATAGCCGTCGGGTCATGGACAGTGGTGAGCTGGTGGCCGTTCGTGCGGAGCAGCGTGTGGTGGCTAAGGAACTTCCTCGCTCAGGTACCACCACCCCTTCCAATTCCGCCCCCCTTCTCTAGTTCGATTGGTTCTTCCTTCGCTTCCAGATGATCATTTGTTGCACGTTCTCTCGGATGTTGGGATTACTTTTGTTCCAGGGTGTGTGTCTTCGTCTTCTATTCTGGCCCTGATCCGTGCTAATGAGGTTGCCCAAGCCGCCATCGCCAAGGCCAAAGAGGCCGCCATTGCACTTGTTGCTTCCCTGGTAGAGTCTGGCACGCTGTGGTTGATCCTAGTAGGTGCCAGGGTCACCCAACTACTGTTAAACAGGGGCCTTCCAAGCGTTCGAAATCCGGTGCGGCCTTGTGTAGGTCGAGCCTCCACATTAAAAACATGTCTGCCAGATGAGAGCTTTATTCTGGAACATTATAGGTTTCTGTTGGGGAACGTAGCATGCAATTTCAAAATTTTCTTATGACCACGCAAGATCTATCTAGGAGATGCATAGCAACGAGTGGGGAGAGTGTGTCCATGTACCCTCGTAGACTGAAAGGGGAAGAGTTAGGTTAACGCGGTTGATGTAGTCGAACGTCTTCGCGATCCAACCGATCAAGTACCGAACGTACGACACCTCCGAGTTTAGCACACGTTCACCTCGATGACGTCCCTTGAACTCTTGATCGAGCAGACGGTCGAGGGAGTGTTTCATCCGCACGATGGCGTGGTGACGGTGATGGTGATGTGATCCGCGCAGGGCTTCGCCTAAGCACTACCTGAATATGACCGGAGTAAACCGTGGAGAGAGACGCCGCACATGGCTTGGAACAATTGGTGTGTCTCCAAGGGGTGCCCTGCCCACATATATAAAGGAGGCAGAGGAGGAGGCCGGCCAATAGGGGCGTGCCAAAGGGGGGAGTCCTACTAGGACCCCACTCCTAGTAGGACTCCCCCCTTTCCTTCTCATGGAGGGGAAAGAGGGAAGGGAGAGGGAAGGGAGAGGGAAGAGGAGAAGGAAAGGGGGGCACGCCCCTCCCCTAGTCCCTGTAACCCCTCAGTTCTCCGAAAAATACCTGAACCATTCTGAAACCATTCGGGTGTCCGAATATCATCGTCTAATATACAAATCTTGACCTCTCGACCATTTCAAGACTCCTCGTCATGTCTGTGATCTCATCCGGGACTCTGAACAAACTTCGGTCACCAAAACACATAACTCATAATACAAATCGTCATCGAACGTTAAGTGTGCGGACCCTATGGGTTCGAGAACTATGTAGAAATGACTGAGACACATCTCCGATCAATAACCAACAGCGAAACTTGGATGCTCATATCGGTTCCTACATATTCTATGAAGATCTTTATTGGTCAAACCGCAATAACAAAATACGTTATTCCCTTTGTCATCGGTTTGTTACTTGCCCGAGATTCGATCATCGGTATCCTCATACCTAGTTCAATCTCGTTACTGGCAAGTCTCTTTACTCGTTCTGTAATGCATCATCCCGCAACTAACTCATTAGTCACATTGCTTGCAAGGCTTATAGTGATGTGCATTACCGAGAGGGCCTAGAGATACCTCTCCGATGCTCGCAGTGACAAATCCTAATCTCGATCTATGCCAACCCAACAAACACCTTCGGAGACACCTGTAGAGCATCTTTATAATCACCTAGTTACGTTGTGACGTTTGATAGCACACAAGGTGTTCCTCCGGTATTCAGGAGTTGCATGATCTCATAGTCATACGAACATGTATAAGTTATGGAGAAAGCAATAGCAACAAACTAAACGATCATTGTGTTAAGCTAACGGATGGGTCAAGTCAATCACATCATTCTCCTAATGATGTGATCCCGCTCATCAAATGACAACACATGCCTATGGTCTAGAAACTTAACCATATTTGTTTAATGAGCTAGTCTAGTAGAGGCATACTAGGGACACTTTGTTTTGTCTATGTATTCACACATGTATCAAGTTTCCGGTTAATACAATTCTAGCATGAATAATAAACATTTATCATGATATAAGGAAATATAAATAACAACTTTATTATGCCTTTAGGGCATATTTCCTCCAGTCTCCCACTTGCACTAGAGTCAATAATCTATATTACATTGCAATGATTCTAACACCCATGGAGTCTTGGTGTTGATCATGTTTTGCTCGTGGAAGGGGCTTAGTCAACGGGTCTGCAACATTCAGATCCGTATGTATTTTGCAAATCTCTATGTCCCTCCTTGACTTGATCACGGATGGAGTTGAAACGTCTCTTGATGTGTTTGGTTCTCTTGTGAAATCTGGACTCCTTCGCTAAGGCAATTGCTCCAGTATTGTCACAAAAGATTTACATTGGACCCGATGCATGTAGCGACCCAACCTCAGATGGTCAAGCCTCTGTGCTTCAGTGTCATCCCTGGATCAGTAATGCTGACACACACAGTACTCGAAGGATTTATAACAGAGTAGCAATCACACACTTATTACAACGATTGTCTCAAGAGAGAACTTATTACAGTAAATATGGCTTAAGGCCATCTAATACGATAACAGCGGAAGGCTTGGAAGATAAAGTGAGTCCATCAACTCCAACAGCATAGCTGAGCTGCACGACAACGACCTAACGAACCTTACTCCTCTGAAAAGTCTGCAACATAATACGTTGCAGCCAGAAAACGGGTCAGCACATGGAATATGCTGGCAATATAACACAGTAGAGCAAGAACAGAATAATTCTATCACTACATGCATATTTGGCTGGTGGAAAGCTCTATGGTTATAGTTTTTTTGCGAAAAGCCAATTTTTCCCTACAACAAAGGAATAGATTTTAATTTAACTATCATGGTAGTTGAAACATCATTGAGAAGGTTCCTCCAACTCAATCCCAATTAAAGTGATTAACATCCCAACAATATTAATTAAAAGTGATGAGATACATGTGATAACCCAAGTACTAGATACTCAAGAATTGTCCATAACTGGGGACACGGCTAACCATGATTAGATTGTACACTCTGCAGAGGTGTGCGCACTTTTCCCCACAAGACTTGATCGCCTCCGTTGGATTTCTCGCACAACAGTGTGTTTGAGAAACGGATGGCCGAGACACAGTCTTTCAGAAACATTAACTCTCTACTCCGGACAGACCATACCAAACCTACATCCCACTACCTGCTGATCTGCCTCTTCAAGAGCTTCACGTAACTTACTCAACTATGCTAGATCCCATAATAGCTTGTGGTTGCACACGGAAGTTTCTAGCATGAATCAACTCAGTTCCCTTTGAGCCTGGGTGGCGGTCCATAGGAAGATCACACGGGTACTCCGGGATTTCCAAAAAAATACAGGCAACACTGGGTACTCCAGATGCCTCAATCCACCTAGTTGTTTGATTAAGTTGCCACCTTAAGTTGAACCGTTAATTTAACAAACTCACATCTGTCATGGATTTCAATCAAACCCAAACCACGTCTACAAGCAAAGCATAGCATAGTAATATAAGCAACACGTAGAGTAACTCCCAAGGGTTTTGAATGTAACAGGCAACAGGTTCTACCTCATCAACTACTTCCCAACCCACAAGTTAATGACATCCTAATCATGCAATGTTTGAGGATTGGAACTAATGCATAAAAACTGGGTGATAAAAGGGTATGATCAAAGTGATACTTGCCTTGCTGACGATCTGCGAAACCTAGGAACTCGTAGTAGCACGCTTCGCACTCCGGGTGTTCTATCGCAAGCAAATAATAGCATACATAAGTAACAAGCAACGATGCCCAAGCAAAACTAATAAAATAGGTTGACCAGAAAGTTCAAATTAAGAACTCCGGTATGCAAAAAGAATCATATCAAACGGAGCAACAAAACTCAAACGGCGAAAGAAAGAAGCTTCATTTACTAATCTGAAACTAGGTCAAATTTTACAGTAGCAAAAACTTGTTTGAGTTGATTAAACCGAAAGAGGGTTTCGAGACGAAAATCTAGGCGCTTGAATCGCCTGATTCTGACTAACGAGCGAAAAGAAAAACAGAAACTAAGATCGGATCAGAAATGGCGATCAGAAAAATCGTAGGATAAATCCGATAAAATAAAACTCACGAACAGACTAACGAACGAGCGTTCGTTAGCTGTAACTAACGGGCGAAAACCGTTCGTTAAAACAAACGTACGGATGAACGTCCGCTAACTAGAGAACCGAAAAAAACCTGGCGAAACAAAAAAAATGGATCTAGGGTTTCTAAAAAACCGGACGGTTTTTATATATAAAAACGGCGGTGGAGTCCGGCGGCTACCTCTGGCGAGGCGAGGTGCGGGTGATGGGGCGGCGGCGGCGCTCGGCGGCAGCGGCGGCGGCTAGGCGGCGGGGCTTGGCGCGGCGCGGGGCGACGATGGCTGTGGGCGGCGGTGGTGGCGGTGTGGTGTTGGGGTGGCGGGGGCGGCGGTATATAAGGGCGGGGCGGCGGCGGCTTGGAGTAGGGGCCAAGGCGGGGCGGCGCGGAGTCCAACTTGGACTCCGGTCCAACTTGGACTCCGGTCCAAGTGGCGGCGGCGGCGGCGCGTGCGTGTGCAGGAGGCGGCGGCGGCGGCGGCTGGGTCGGCCTGGCTCGGCTGGGCCTTAGGCCCAGTCAGGCGCGAGAACTTTTTTTTAAATAATTTCACCGACCGAAATGAAATTCTAGAAACATAAATAAAAATCTAAAAATGCCAAAATAAATTTTCACCGTCTAAATAAAATATTTAGAACGAGATGAACATTTTCTTGGCCCTAAAATTCAATTTAAAAAAACATGCAATTTTCTCTAATGCAAACAAAATTCCAGAAACATCCAAACAAAACAAATATTTGATTTTAATAGTTTTCCTCCAATATTTCAATTATCTTGGAGAAGTCATATTATCTCCTCTCATATATTTTAGTATGAAATATTTTTGGAGAGAAAAAAATTAAAACCAAAATCCTCGTTTCAAAATTTGATAAAATCAAATTTGAAAACCGGGAAATCCCCAACTCTCTCTGAGGGTCCTTGAGTTGCTTAGGATTTTGAGGATCGCGGGACGAAATGTGAATAAAATATGATATGCAATGATGATGATATGCAATGATGATCTAATGTATAACATTCCAAATTGAAAATTCGGGATGTTACAAACCTACCCCCCTTAAGATGAATCTCGCCCTCGAGATTCGGGTTGGCTAGAAAATAGGTGTGGGTGGTCTTTTGCGGAGATCATCCTCTCGCTCCTAGGTGGCCTCATCCTCGGTATGGTGGCTCCACTAAACTTTGCAAAACTTGATAACCTTACTGCGGGTGACTCTGCTGGCAAACTCAAGAATCTTAACTGGTTTCTCCTCATAAGTCAAATCATTGTCCAGCTGTATCACCTCCAGGGGTACTGTATCTCTTAGCGGTATATCTGCCATCTCAGCATGACACTTCTTCAGCTATGAGACGTGAAACACGTCATGAACTCCTGACAATCCCTCGGGTAACTCCAACTTTTAGGCAACCTCTCCCATCCGTTCCAAAATACGATACGGTCCTACAAATCTCGGGGCTAACTTTCCCTTAACTCCAAAACGTTTCACTCCTCGCAAGGGTGATACTCGCAGATATGCTTGGTATCCAATTTCATAGGTTACCTCTTTGCGTTTTGAGTCTGCATAACTCTTCTGCCTGGACTGAGCAATCTTCAGTCTGTCACGAATCAATTTAACCTTCTCCTCAGACTCCTTGATCAAGTCTGGTCCAAACAACTGTCGGTCTCCTACCTCATCCCACATTAACGGTGTTCTGCACCTTCGTCCATGCAGGGCTTCAAACGGTGCCATCTTCAAACTGGCTTGATAGCTATTGTTGTATGAAAACTCTGCGTATGGCAAATTGTCATCCCAACTAGATCCATAATCTAGTGCACAGGCTCTCAACATGTCCTCCAAATTTTGGTTGACTCTCTCTGTTTGTCCATTCGTCTGCGGGTGAAATGTTGTACTAAACTCCAATCTCGTTCCCAAAGTCTGGTGCAACTGGTGCCAAAACTTTGAGGTAAACTGTGTTCCTCGATCTGATACGATGGTCCTCGGAACTCCATTCAGACATACTATCCTGGACATATATATCTTGGCCAACTTTGCACTTGTATATGTGGTTTTTACTGGGATGAAGTGAGCTACTTTGGTCAAGCGATCAATTACTACCCATATGGAATCATATCCTGCTTTGGTCCTGGGTAATCCGGTGATAAATTCCATGCCCAGTTTATCCCACTTCCATCCGGGTATCGGCATAGGCTGTAACAGTCATGCTGGCTTCTGATGCTCTGCCTCCACATGCTGACATACATCACATACGGCTACATACTCGGCAATATCCTTCTTCATACCAGTCCACCAGAAACGTTCCTTCAAATCCAAATACATCTTGGTGTTTCCGGGGTGTATCGAATATGGTGAGTCATGGGCCTCTTGAAGTATTAACTTCCTGATCTCCTGGTTATTGGGAACATAAACTCGGTCCTCAAACCACAAGGTATCATGCCCATCCTCACGAAAACCTTTGGCCTTTCCTTTTCCCATCTTCTCCTTTATCTCGGCAATCTCTTTGTCATCCTTCTGAGCTTCCCAAATTTTGTCCAGCAATGTCGACTAGACCTCCATTGTTGCACTAAATCCTCTAGGAACAATCTCCAATCAAAGTTCCATGATGTCCTCTGCCAATTCCTTCGGCAGTCCCTTGCTTTCAAGGATATTAGCATAACTCTTCCGGCTCAAAGCGTCTGCTACGACATTGGCCTTTCCTGGATGATAGTGTAGCTTCATGTCATAATCCTTTATAAGCTCCAACCATCTCCTCTGTCGAAGGTTCAACTCCTTCTGGGTGAAAATGTACTTCAAGCTCTTATGATCCGTGTACACATCACAACGGTTTCCAATAAGGTAATGTCTCCAGGTCTTCAATGCATGCACTACGGCTGCTAACTCCAAATCATGCGTGGCATAGTTCAACTCATGAGATTTTAGTTGTCGTGAGGCATACGAAACAACCCTCCCGTCCTGCATAAGCACACATCCAAGTCCTAACCGTGAGGCATCGCAGTACACTTGGAACTCCTTATGTATATCTGGCAGTGTTAGCACTGGCGCTGTAGTCAAACGTTTCTTCAACTTGTGAAAACTTGCCTCGCAATCTTCTGTCCATTTAAACTTAGTATCCTTCTTTAACAGTTCAGTCATTGGCTTTGCAATCTTGGAAAAGTTCTCAATGAACCTCTGATAGTAACCTACGAGTCCAAGAAAACTGCAGATCTCGCTAACTGAAGTGGGTGCCAACCATTCAGTGACTGACTGAATTTTGCTGGGGTCTACTGCTATACCTTCTTCCGATATAACATGTCCAAGGAACTCGACTTCCTTCAACCAAAACTCGCATTTGCTAAACTTAGCATTCAACTGGTGTTCCCTGAGTTTCTCGAGAACTAAGCGCAAATGCTCCTTGTGCTCCTCCTCGTTCTTCGAGTATACCATAATATCATCAATAAACACCACAACAAACTTGTCCAAATACTCCATGAACACCTTGTTCATCATGCTCATGAAATAGGCAGGGGCGTTAGTCAGTCCAAATGACATGACCGTGTACTCGTATAATCCATATCATGTTGTGAACGCTGTCTTTGGTATATCCTCCTCTCGTATCTTCAACTGAGGATACCGTGATTGTAAATCGATCTTCGAAAACACTTTAGCTCCTTGCAACTGATCAAACAGATCGTTGATCATAGGCAGTGGGTACTTGTTCTTAATAGTCACTTCATTTAATGCTCGATAATCAACTACCATCCTTAGGGATCTATCCTTCTTCTCAACCAAAAGTACCGGGGCTCCCCAAGGTGATGAACTTCTTCGGATGTATCCTTTCTCCAATAACTCCTTGATCTGTTTCTTAATTTCCTCCAGATCATTTGCAGGCATCCGATAGGGTCTCTTGGATATTGGTCCTGCACCTGGCAATAGCTCTATCAAAAACTTAATGTCTCTGTCTGGTGGCATGCCTGGTAACTCCTCTAGAAAAACATCTGGGTAATCCTTCACTACAGGCACTTCCTCTTGAACAACTCCCGTAAGGGCATTCACTTGACTCCTCCTAGGCACATGCCTGGATACATACTTAATCATTTTTCCTTCCGGGGTGGTGAGATAAATCGACTTACTAGCACAGTCAATGCTTCCTCCAAATTTTGACATCCAGTCCATACCCAATATCACATCCAATCCTTGTGATTCCAAGATAATTAGGTCGGACGGAAAAATATGTGTAACAATGGTTAAGGGTATTTGGTCACACCATTGGCTAGCCATATACTCTGCTCCGGGTGAACTCACTAAAAGAGGGGTCCTAAGGGTTTGGGTTGGTAGTTTAAACTTATCCACGAATCCCCTTGATATGTATGAATGTGATGCACCAGTATCGAAAAGAACAAGAGCAGTAAATGACTTAACCAAAAACTTACCTATTACCGCGTCTGGCTGATCTTAACCTCCTCCACATTAACGTGGTTCACTTGTCCTTTGTTGAATGGATTTGGCTTCTTCCCAGCGCTCCCATTTCCATTTCCATTCTTTCCTTCAGGGAATTCCGTGGCGTAGTCTCCAATCTTCCCACACTTGAAACATGTAACATGACTTAAGTCCCTTTTGGCGGGTGTGGCTGGGTTGGGGCAGTTATGATTATTGTTGGTTCCGTTCCCATTCCCATTCTTAGATCCATTGTGGTTATGCGATCCTCCAGTGTGGTTGTGACCTCCATGGTTATGAACAAGTCCTCCCGAGTTTGGGGTTAGGCGAGGCTTCTGCTGAGCTCCTGAGTTATACTTCCCTTGTCCATACTTTCGCTTGCGGCTCTCAATCTGTTGCTGCTTCCCTTCAATCATAAGAGCCTTATCTACCAACTCCTGGTAGTTGTTGAAGGTTGCTACCATCAACTGCATGCTCATCTCATCATTCAACCCTTCCATAAACTTCTCCTGCTTCGCGGCATCTGTGGCCACATCATCAGGGGCATAGCGAGATAACTTGCTAAACTCGTCCACGTACTGAGCCACAGTACGGTTCCCCTGGCGTAAGTTGCGGAACTCCCATTTCTTCATTTGCATAGCTCCAGTGGAGACATGGGCAGTGCGGAAAGCTTGCTGAAACTGGTCCCAAGTGACGTTGGCTATAGGAAAAGTGGCTATGTAATTCTCCCACCATGAGGCTGCTGGTCCATCCAATTGATGTGCGGCAAAGCGCACTCTCTCAGCATCTGTGCAACCTGCGGTGGTCAACTCCCTTCCAATATGGTAGCCAATCATCCGCAACTATGGGCTCAGTGCTACTGGAAAACACCGGCGGTTGTAACCTTAGAAAACGGGCTATATTGTCCACGGGCGGCGGGTTGTTGTTGTTGTTGTTGTTGCCCTGATTCTGAACTAGCAATTGCATCAACGTATTCTGCTGTTGGATCAACTGGGTGAGCTCCGGTGGGAAGGCAAAACCGGTGTCACGTCTTGGAGGCACCTGAGGGGTTTAGATGGAAGAGATTTAGAATAGAAAAGAGGTCTAATGAGAAAACACTACCCATATGCACATGAGACAAACACAATCATTTCACTCAATCAATCAAGCAAGGGCATACAAACGATCTAGAACTATCACACAAGTGCTCAACTACTACTAAATACATGGGGGAATACTAGTGATATATGGTAGTCATCTAGAAATTTTGATCGGTGGAAGACTCCATGATGTCTGCTCCAGCTTCGTCTTCAAAGTCATCATCACTAGGATCGGAATCGGTATCGTCGATGATGATGTAGTCCTCGGGGTTTATCTCCTTGGGTTCTTCTTCTTCTTCTATTGGTGCTGGTCCTCCCATGAATACTCCAATCTTCTTGACTAAGTCGTCATTCTTCTCCAGTAGTGTCTTGATTTCCTCCTCATATCCATTGCGTGTAAACTTGAGTTCTTCCTCCAGCTCAATGATCCTAGTCTTCGCCTTCTTCAAGTCCATCATGTCCGCGCACATCTGGTTTTCCTGACGTCGGATGTGCTGGTTTAACTCCTGGATGAAAGCTGTAATGGATCTATCCTTCCTGGCGCTGATTACTTCCCATTGCTCGCCTCGGCGCCCACATATTTGGTAAATAGTGTCCTTAAGCTCCCTGTTATAAACTTCTCCAATGCGTCCCATGGTAATGTGGGCTGCCATGCTCTTGCCTAGACTCCAGGTGGGTGCTTCAAAAGAAAACTCTATGGGTTTAGAAGTTGGCGAGAACGTCCTTCCTGGAACTTGTACTTGAATCATCCAGCGCTCCTCTTCAGGTAAAGTGGCGTTGTACGTCCCGGTGAAGCTTGGTATTCCAATGTTCAAGTACCTAGTGACTTCCTTCAAGTGACGTCCAAAAGGTGTGTCTTCATCCGGTTGTGCAAACCTGTTCTTCATCTCCGTTATCCTAAAGAGTAGAAAATGGAGAGGAGTCAGAAATGAGAAGAGAAGAGTGACCTAGGGTTTATCTTAGTGGTCGTGTCCTACACTCAACGTGTGCTCTGATACCATCTTGTAGCGACCCGACCTCAGATGGTCAAGCCTCTGTGCTTCAGTGTCATCCCTGGATCTGTAATGCTGACACACACAGTACTCGAAGGATTTATAACAGAGTAGCAATCACACACTTATTACAACGAATGTCTCAAGAGAGAACTTATTACAGTAAATATGGCTTAAGGCCATCTAATACGATAACAACGGAAGGCTTGGAAGATAAAGTGAGTCCATCAACTCCAATGGCATAGCTGAGCTGCACGGCAACGACCTAACGAACCTTACTCCTCGTTTGAAAAGTCCACAACATAGTACGTTGCAGCCCGAAAACGGGTCAGCACATGGAATATGCTGGCAATATAACACAGTAGAGCAAGAACAGAATTATGCTATCACTACATGCATATTTGGCTGGTGGAAAGCTCTATGGTTATAGTTTTTTTTGCGAAAAGCCAATTTTTCCCTACAACAAAGGAATAGATTTTAATTTAACTATCATGGTAGTTGAAACATCATTGAGAAGGTTCCTCCAACTCAATCCCAATTAAAGTGATTAACATCCCAACAATATTAATTAAAAGTGATGAGATACATGTGATAACCCAAGTACTAGATACTCAAGAATTGTCCATAACCGGGGACACGGCTAACCATGATTAGATTGTACACTCTGCAGAGGTTTGCGCACTTTTCCCCATAAGACTAGATCGCCTCTGTTGGATTTCTCGCACAACAGGGTGTTCGAGAAATGGATGACCGAGACACAGTCTTTCAGAAACATTAACTCTATACTCCGGACAGACCATACCTAACCTACATCCCACTACTTGCTGATCTGCCTCTTCAAGAGCTTCACGTAACTTACTCAACTATGCTAGAGCCCATAATACCTTGTGGCTGCACACGAAAGTTTCTAGCATGAATCATCTCAGTTCCCTTTGAGCCTGGATGGCGATCCATAGGAAGATCACACGGGTACTCTGGGATTTCCAAAAAAATACAGGCAACACTGGGTACTCCAGGTGCCTCAATCCACCCAGTTGTCTGATTAAGTTGCCACCTTAAGTTGAACGTTAATTTAACAAACTCACATCTGTCATGGATTTCACTCAAACCCAAACCACGTCTACGAGCATAGCATAGCATAGTAATATAAGCAACGCGTAGAGTAACTCCCAAGGGTTTCGAATGTAACAGGCAATAGGTTCTACCTCATCAACTACTTCCCAACCCACAAGTTAATGACATCCTAATCATGCAATGTTTGAGGATTGGAACTAATGCAGAAAAACTAGGTGATAAAAGGGTATGATCAAAGTGTTACTTGCCTTGCTGACGATCTGCGAAACCTAGGGACTCGTAGTAGCACACTTCGCACTCCAGGTGTTCTATCGCAAGCAAACAATAGCATACATAAGTAACAAGCAAGCAACGATGCACAAGTAAAACTCAAATAAAATAGGTTGACCAGAAAGATCAAACTAAGAACTCCGGTACGCAAAAAGAATCAAATTAAATGGAGCAACGAAACTCAAACGGTGAAAGAAAGAAGCTTCATCTACTAATTTGAAACTAGGTCAAATTTTACAGTAGCAGAAACTTGTTTGAGTTGGTTAAACGGAAAGAGGGTTTTGAGACGAAACTCTAGGCGCTTGAATCGCCTGATTCCGACTAACGAGCGAAAAGAAAAACAGAAACTAAGATCGGATCAGAAATCGCGATCAGAAAAATCACGGGATAAATCTGATAAAAGAAAACTCACGAACATACTAACGAACGAGCGTTCATTAGCTGTAACTAACGGGCGAAAACCATTCGTTAAAACGAGCGTATGGACAAACGTCCGCTAACTAGAGAACCGAAAAAAACCCGGCGAAACAAAAAAAACGGATCTAGGGTTTCTAAAAAAACCGGATGGTTTTTATATAAAAACCGGCGGCGAAGTCCAGCGGCTACCTCCGGCGAGGGGGCTCCAGCGAGGCGAGGTTGCGGGTGATGGGGCGGCGGCTCGCGGGGCG